>NC_047664.1:43010474-43117974 GCF_011762505.2 Arvicanthis niloticus
CCCTGGTGTTTTCTCTGTCTGGCTGCTTGTACCCTGGAAGTATTGGTTTTCCCCTCTCTTCTTTTCTCCCTCCTTCCCTCCCTATCCCTCTCCCTCCATGCCTCCAATCCTCCCTTCCCCACTCATCTCTCCCCTGCTTCTCAGTCTAAGATATCAGCGCAGACAACAACTTTTCAGTAGTCATAATGACAACAAGCTTTGTTGTAGGTCCCATGCAGACACCATGTAGATGGAAGTCTGAGTCTCTTGAGAGCTCAGCTGCAAAACCTAGGCAATGCTCTTGTTTCAAAGACAAGACAATGACAGTCATCAGGGATAGTTAACATTACTCTGCCCCTGACCTCAATGTTGTTGAAGGGCACAAGCAGAATTCAAGGTCACCTTGTTTGATTCCATAGGCTACTTAACTAATCCAGAAGGTTTTGCTAACACACTGCTTGGCAAGAAGACCAAGAACAGCAACCACTAACAAACACAGTGTTGTGGGTCCTGCCTTAGGCTGGAGCTTGAGGCAAAGATTGTGTGGGACATGATGGTGGTGTGGTGGTGACTGGTACTCTCCCAGGTTGCTTGAGACTGACCAATGTTTTAAGATTTGGGCTGTCTGAGATAGCTTTGAGCAAACATCCTAGGGCATGTCTGTCACCATAGAAAGGTACCTATAATTTTTTTTCTCCCAAAGGAACACTGAAATCCTAGGCTCTGCTCCCTGTGAATGTGGCATCACTAAGGACAGTCTTTCCAGGTGTGATAAGGGTATTATGCAGTCTGCTCAGCCATAAGAAAGCATCTCCATGAAGGAGCTGTCTCATGCCCCTAATCTTGTCCTTACAGGCACTTTCCTCCTCTCCCTGCTTGCCCCAGGCCTCACTACAGGGTCTCTGATAAACCGTGGCTACCAGGTCTCCCTGCTCACACTCCAGTATAGCCTCTGAGTATCTAAAAAGAGGTGTTCTAGAAACACCCATATGTGATTCCATGTGTTCCCACTGCCTTCCATCCTTCATGGGTTATCAGATGTCTGGTACTCAGCCTTGGTAACATGCTCAGATCTGTTCTGACATACGCTGGTATTTCCCCCTCCATACTGTGTCAGAATGTGTGATGGGTGGAAGACTCCATCACCTACCAGGCATCCTAAACTCCTAGATGAATTTCATGTGTCTTCACGATTGAATCCCTTTGGTCTACTGGAGCAAATGAGGATTCCTCAAGGCCCAGCAGAATCTATCTAAAATGCACTGAGAATGGTAAGTGACTATGGAGATAGTCAGGCAGTGACTATTGTTGGGTGCTGAGTTAGAATAGCCAGTGTGTCTCCCACAACACCAATGTACATGTCCATTATTGTCATCTGCTGGGTGATGACTTGCCAGGAAACCAATCACCTAGAACCGGCATCACAAGACTTCTCCTGGGGGATCCAGGTCCTGTGTAAGCTTATCCAGGAAAGAGAGTTTCCAATCATATGTCCAGCCCCTACACCTAGAACTCAGCTCATAATGTATACTGGCCTTCAAAGATCCAGACCTAGGTTATAAAAAGGGGTGTGAGGGATTTGCACATGTGATGATATTCTAGCTATGAAAGGGAGATCCTGGACCACCTGGGTGGGCTCTGCATGTCATTGCCCTTACACTGATGAGGTGGAGATACACACACAAGGTGAGAACCACAGGACATCAGTCACCTGGGAGGAGGGATGAAGACAGCTGAGCTCACATCTAGAACACCTTGCCTGAGATGACTTCCATCAGAGCTAACTCACTGCCTTCAGAACAGCATTGGCATCTTCATAAAGGTGGAGCCTTCTGAACCCCACTACAGGCTTCAACACTGTTTTATAGTTCTGGTTTGGAGATGAGGTCTCCTCTGAAAAGGTCTATGTGTTGCAGGTCCGATCCCCAGTGCAGCACCATTCTAAAGGCCTTTTGGGTAGTAGTTGGATCCCAGGGACTCTGCCTTCCTAAGTGAATTTGTCCTCTGGTGGACGTCATTTGAGTGAAGTGATAGAGGTGATAGACATGGAATGTGGGGGCCTAAGAAGAAGTGTACCACTGGAGGTGCCCTAGAAATATATATCTCGTGCCCAGCTCTTTCCTATCTCTTCTATGCTTCCCAGATACAATGATGGGGACTACTTTATGTCACCCCAAGCCCTCAGTCATGATGCTCTGCTTGTGGCAATAGAGCAAGCTGATGGTGGACAAGAAAAGTAAACTGGGAGCTAAAAGAGACCCCCTGCTCCCTCTCAGGCATTCTTCACTGTGACAAAAAGACTGACCAGCACCACTGGGGACTACATTTCAGCATACATTTTGGAAGAAATGTACCCAGTTAAAACACAGCACCAAGTGTGTGCTGTCACTACAATGAGAAACGCATACAGCTGGAGTCCTGTGATCTGCCTTTCCACCTGGAGCCCTTGGAGCCCATGTCATTCCATTCCCTAAGATTATCTGCCAGCCTGCACCTACTTCTGCCCGCAGCCTGCCCAAGCTGTGTCTTGTCAAGTGTAAGGGTGATTTCTAAATTTTATTTATTTAAATTATTATTATCATTATCATTACTATTTGTGTGTGCATGTATGCATGTGTGTATGTGGAGGTTGATGTCATATGTCTTCTTCAGCCACTCTGCACATTATATTTTGAGACAAGGTCTGTCACTGATTTGGCTAGAGTGGCTGGCCAGCAAGCCTCAAGGAGCTCTCTATCTCCACTCCACTGGGACTACAGGCATGTGTCTCTGTGCTCATTTTTTTTTGAGTTCTGGGGACTTGAACTCAGGCCCCCATACTTGTGCAGCAAGCACTTTGTCCACTGAGCCTCCCCCTTGTGTCTAAAGATGCCTTTTCATCTCTATACCATAGATCCTCACAAGACTGCAGAGACTAAATCTCTCTATACTACAGATCCTCACAAGAATGCAGAGACTAGATGCTGCTATTGTCCTCAACAAACAATGCGGTCTGAAGACTGTGAGGAACCTGCCCAGGGTCACATAGCCTTCGAGCTGCAGAGCTGAAAGGCAAGGCCAGGTTCTCTGCCTGTAAGTGCTGAACATGTAGCCACAGTTCTCCTGCTCACTAAGTACTCCACACAGAGTTTCCCAGGCTGCCCTGCAACATCACACACACACACACACACACACACACACACACACACACACACACACACACGGTGAATAGATAAATGGATGGACGGATAGATAGATAGATAGATAGATAGATAGATAGATAGATAGATAGATAGATAGAATAAAAATAAGACACATGCTTGGCCTGCCTTCTTAGTTAGCACCCTAGGGACCCACAACAAGGGACATATCTTCTTGGCAGGAGCCCAGGAAATGCAAGCCTGATGTAGGCTTGATCTTAGCCACAGAGCATACTCAAATGTCAGTGATGGCTGTAACTAGTTGTTCTTCTAGCCAGAACAATGAGCTCCAGAGATTTTTTTTATTGGATATTTTATTTACATTTCAGATGCCATCCTCTTTCCCCATTTCCCCTCCCTAGAAAACCCCTATCCCATACCCCCTTTTCCTTTTTGCTTTTATACAATTTTTTAATGTTAACCAATGGCTTTATAAATTTGGTAATGCTCAATATCAATCAGAATTGTAACCTAATACCCAACCTAGATATATCAACTATCTTTGACTGGCAGAGACATGTGAACATCTGCCTCCATGTCTGGCCCCCCTCTCTCTTTCTCTCTCATCACCTAGCTCCTCCTCTCCTTCTCCTTCTCCTTCTCCTTCTCCTCCTCTCCTTCTCCTCCTCCTCTCCTACTCCTTCTCCTCCTCCTCACCTTCTCCTACTCCGCTCCTTCTCCTTCTCCACTTCCTCTCCTTACTCCTCCTCTCCTTACTCCTCCCACCTTAGCTTCTCCTACATATCACCCTTCCTGTTAAAATAAAACTTTTCTCTCAAAATACAGTTAGAGCATAACTATACCAATTTATGTCAGTAAGGTGCAAGATAGACCTAATACCCAGTCCATCATTTTGTTGACTAAGCAGAACCTCTGTCATCTCTCCTAAATAAAAGACTTAGTTCTGAACCTGGCTTTTTTCTTTCTTTCTTTCTTGGCTTTAGAATGAATGTCAGCTAAAAACCATCCTCTCAAATCTTTTCTCTAAAAGTAAATAGCAAGGATTGGCTATGAGACTATAAGTTTTCAACCCCATCAGAAATCCAGAATGACTGAGTTAACTGAAATTATGGGAAGCACAAAGCATAGCTTCTAAAACATAGCCAATTTATAAAGACAGCTGAACACCTGGACAGTCCCTATACTACAGAACATTGGGAGCTCCGGAGATTTTATATGACACAGCCTAAATGTTGTTCAAAGCCCTGTACATCACCTTTTCATGCTCTGTGTGGGTGTCACTGTCTGAGATTTAGGGCTGTATACTATAGTGGTTGAGAGTGAACACTCTGGAGCATATAGGTTTAATCCCATCCTTAGCACTTGTTAGCTGGGCAAACCCAGGGCAGTGACTTGACATTTTTGTGCATCAGCTGCTATCTGTAAAAGGAGGCCAGTGGGCACATAGATTTCACAGACCTGTTGTGACATTACATAAGTCACACTACATGACATGTCTAGGGAGAGACAGCTGCATGGGGATAGCTTTATTCAGTCAGTTGATTGTTTGGCTTGTTTTGTATTTATTTCAATGGCTGCTGTAATGAGTTACATGAACTAGGTGATGGAAACAGGAGTCTCTCTTCTGTCTACAGGCCTCCTGTGGGATATGCAGCCCATCCTGACTGATCCATGGAAGGAATTAGAACTTCCACTCTACAGAATGGCTGCCTAGTGAGTTGATACGTAGCTAGCACCTTGGGGGTGGTCACTGCTCCCTCTGTGACCTCCTCTTTGACAAGTGAGCCAACTGAGTGGGCTGGGACAATTGCATTGAATGAAACTGAATATAGAATCCAGGTCCCAGATGCATGGGAAACTGTCAGACGAGGTGCAGCACTGTAATGGCACCGGAGAGATGTGCAGATGGGAAATGATTTGCAAATCTGAGTGATGTGAAATAAAGGTCAAGTGACCTCAGAGTCAGCTGGAGCCCTCTCCAGCAGATGCAGAGGCGTGCTTACAGACACACACACACACACACACACACACACACACACACACACCACAGAGCTCTGAGGAAGACACCAAGGAGAGACCCCCTCTGTGTAAATCTTTGTCTGTATCCATAAGTGATTTTTTTTTTTTTTTTTGGATAAATTAAAACAGAACTCAATGGCCAGGCAGTGGTGGCGCAGGCCTTTAATCCCAGCCTTAGGAGGCAGAGGCAGGCAGATTTCTGAGTTGGAGGCCAGCCTGGTCTATAGAGTGAGTTCCAGGACAGCCAGGGCTACACAGAGAAACCCTGTCTCGAAAAACCAAAAAATAAAAAAATAAAAAAAGATTAAAAAATAAAATAAAACTCAACTCAAGTTGAAGTGGGCTTTTGGAATAGGGTATCTGCTGAGTGCCAGAGATCTCCTTCTCTTCTTGTCTCTTAGGTGAGGATAAAGAACTCGGGTTCAGATTCCGGCTCTGTCATGTACTGTGGGGGTGATCTTTGGAGTCTCCCAGAAGGGCTGCTGGAGGCTGTACCTCCTGGTTGAACATTTGCTGGCATACAGCAAGTACTTGTAGATGTTTGCATGAATGTGCCAGTGGACGCTTTTCACTCCCAGCCTGGCAGGATGCCATTAGTACTGTAGTGTCCATAAGGTCTTCTCCTTTGCCCACTCCCAGGTGTTTAGAAGACAGGGACCTGCTTCCCAGACCCAGACAGCCTGGGAAGGCTCAGTTGCAAACGAGCAGAGAAGAAGAGCAACGGACAACTTCAAGTTAATTTTCTCCATGTAATGGATGCTTTACTGACTCCAGGCTTTGCCTGCTAGCTTTTAACCAGAAAAAGCTCACTGAAAGTATGAAGTCAATTGAAAAACCAGCTTGTTATGTCCTGGCTGCAGCTGGGAAGGGACCACAAGGAGAGGAGAGCTGAACGTGGGCCCCTCTGTATTCTGTGGCCCACAGAGGGGCTTTGTAGCACCTGAGATGGGAAGGCACTGCTTAAAGGCAGCCAAATATGATTTGAAAGCTGCATGGTGCACCTGTTTTCTAGTTTCTGGGTTGAGGAGGCTGCAACACATGGCAGACCAGCACAGAGAGAAGCAGGCCAAATCGGGCCCTGTGGACCCTGGGATGACCATCTGCTCTCTGCCCTCAGCAGACTTGTCTGTAAGAGGATCAGGTGTAAGTCCAGGCCAGGGCTACGGGAGATGACATGGACTCCCATGTCATGAAGCCATGCCTGTAGGCTGTGGCACGGAGGGACTGGTCTGCAGCTGAGGGCTTCTGCACTGCTTTTACACTAGCCTGGACTTTACACTTCCCAGACTCCCTTGCTCCTTTTCTCATGTCTCTACTCCAAAGTCACTTCCTTTAAGCAGTCTTTCGTGACCACCCACGAGCCTCAGAACCACAGGCTGGGGCCCACTCATTTTTGTTGTCCCAAACACTGCAAATTGTTGAATTACTAAGTAAGCCAGTGCATTTGGATCTGGTTCTGGAGTATGCTGTCATTTTCCAACAGATCACTGTTTTCTTGGGAGGCTTGGAGTGTGTGTAGGACGTGTATTACAAAATTTCTATGATATTTGTCCAACCCAGTGGTAAACACATTGCAAAAGTGATCTGTAAGTCTTAGGTTCAAGACACAATCTAGGATTTCTGCACACACTCACCAGTAAGTGACCCGTTCTTCAGGAGACACGGCTAGCTCCTGGACAGGAGGAAGGATGGGCAGAAGGGGAAAAGGGGCATGGAGGGAGGTACAGGAGGAAGGAGGGATACTGAGGATGGAGAGAAGAGGAAGGTGGGTTAGGGAGGGAAGAGGGACAGAAGGAAGAAAAGGACAAGAGGGAGGAGGGACAGGATAGAGAAGAGAATCTTAGTTAAAGTATGTATCTGTCTTTCCTTGGGGCAATAACATGAATTAAGGGGAGGGGGAAGAGAGAGAGAGAGAGAGAGAGAGAGAGAGAGAGAGAGAGAGAGAGAGAGAGACAGAGACAGACAGAGACAGAGACAGACAGAGACAGACAGAGACAGACAGAGATACAGACAGAGAGAGACCTAGACAGAGAGAGATATCAGAGTGTAGGCAGACAAATTTCATCATGTCTCAGAGTGCCCAGGCAACGTGATGGCTGTAGGCTCCCTTGTCAGACATACCTGGATGAAGGGGAAAAGGAGCCCTACAACGAAGTTGGAAAGCCAGTTGACTGTGCCTGCGATAATGAAGGCTGCCGGCCGCTCTGACTGTTGGAAGAACTCTCCAGTCAGGATGAATGGGATCCCACCTGTGAGGGGAGAATTGAGACGGGAATGAACCCCTGAGCAGACCTCACCCCCAACACGGCATCCATAGCCAGGGCCTGGACTGCCATAAAGTAAGGATGCTATCTAGGTAGCAGCAGCTGTACCTGTATGAGGGAGGGTTGGTGCTCTTAGCAGCCTTCAGCCCTGGGCTCCAGAGACACAAACATTTCCCTGACCTAGTCAAAAGTGGAATAGGCCCCAGGTTGACATCAGGCACAGACACAGTACTACATGGGCCTGCATGATGCTCAAAGCAACAGACATTCACGGACTACAGATGCAGCTTCACTTAGAGTTGGGTCATGTTCCTATAAACGTATTTTGGGTTAAAATGCAATTAATGGACGCCAACTTCCTGCTTGTTGCTCAGCCTCACCACCTTACACGACCTCACAGCATTTGAGACTCGGTCTTCAAATCAGGACACGTATGGTTTGGATATGAAGTGTCACCCAAAAGTCTCACAGTTGAAGATTTGTCCTCTAGCTGGTGGATGTAATCTTGAGATGTGACTGGCTCATGAGGACTCCAACTTAATCAATAGATTAATCACTTGATGGTGTTAGTTAGAGGAAGGGAAGACATGTCCTCAAAGGGTACGGGCTGCTGCTGGCCACCTCTTTCTCTGTCTGTTCTTTCTCCCTTCCTGTCTGTCACAGAGCGAGCAGCTCTGTCCATCAGTCCTTTATGGTTCTATATACCTCACACCAGGCCCAGAAAACCTGCTGTGACCTGTAGACCCAAACCCTCAGAGACTGTGAGCCAAAACGATCTTTTAAATACATGCTTCCAGTTATTCATCAGAATGATGGAAAATACTAACATAGCCCATGGCCCTTTGAGCAGGCTACCATAGGGGTAAACCAGTAGGCTGGGGCAGTCAAGCAGGTGGTCCATGCAAAGTCATCTTGAAGGGCTATTGAATTGCAGAGTCAGTTGGAGGGAGAGTAGGGAATCAGAGAGGGATATCAGTGGGAAACAAGCAGTTGAGAACTCTGGTGTATGTGTGGGGTGGGGATGGGAAGCATGAGCAAGTGCTTCAAGAAAACTCCCTGGGTCATCACAGAAGCACAGGAATCCCAACCTGGACGTGCATAGAACAATCATGCAAAGAAACTGGCATTCCCCTCCCCGCTGCCAACTAGAGCGTTTCCATTCTCTGAGAGTTCTCTGTTCATCATTCCAAAGCGATGCTTGTGCTGAAACAGTGGCCTCCAGAACCTCCAGTCAGAGACAGAAGCTGTTGAAATCTCAAGAGAAATGGGCCATGGGAGTTCAAACTGGCCCTACTCATTCTAATTAAAGATAAGGTATACCACATTACAATGGCGAACATTTAGCTAAGAAACAAGCCCCAGTCATGGCTGGGGTGGAGTTCATCTTTCAGTAAACATGGAAGCTGCAGGTTCTCCTGGGGTACTTTACTTCTCAGGTGAGCACAGAAGAGAGGAAGTCTTGCATTGGAGTGGGGAGGGGGAGGGGGAGGGGGAGGGGGAAGGGACTCAACCTTGGATGTACTGCAGTTAAAAGTCAACCTTGGAGGAGGGCCAACTGAGGCCATCACATCCCACACCTAGGGCTTGGTCTTCAAGGCTGCAGAATGGATGTGTTAGGTTATTCACTCAGTGAACACAAATGACAGAGCTCCCACTAGAGATGCTTCTTGAGCTGGATGTCCACAGCATAGCTCTGAAGGAGCAGCACCTTTGGCCCAGGAAAGTCTCGGTATCTGGTTTGTACCCAGGAGGCTGGAACAGGTTTAACAGCATTTGTTAAACTTCCCACCATCCCAGGGTATCTGTGACACCTCCACTTGCCCGTGGTACTCTGGCTGAAGCCTTGGCTGGTATTCTACAAGGCAGAGGGATAGGATATATTGCCTCAAAAGAAGGTTGCCCTAAGTCCTTCCCGTGGGATGTTTTTTTCCCTGTAGCTTCCTAGAACTCCTTGGTGGGACCATATTACTCCTCGGGGTACCTTCTATTCTGGCCTGGTGTCCACTGCTGCTCTCTCCTGGAGTCTCCCAAGGAAGACTTCCTGAGGAAGCTCATCCTGGCTTTTTCCAGGTCCCATTTTGCTCAAGTCTGAAGCATACACAGACTTGCCCTGTCCTGAGTTCCTGTTGACATGTGTTTCACCTGCTGTTTTGTGATCTACTGTCCCAGCTTTACAACAGAGAGAGGCTCCTCAGAGCATCAGAGCATCAGAGGCTTCTCAGAGTCGGCCAAAAGGCCCGGATCACCCTGGTAAGATCTCAGCTTAATCAGCTCCTAAATGCTTAGAGAGGAAAGCAATCCAGCTGTGACTAATTCCAAGATGCTAAATTAGTCTACTTAAGGGAAAACAGTGCAGATGGAGGAAGGAGGGCTGGGCCAGGTGGGCAGGTCCATTTGGTGAGGGGCTCCTCAGGGACCTGGGTATGGCAGAGGCTCAATAGGTTAGTGGAGCTGAGACTCAGCTGGCTGGAGAACTGACTTTTCCTTATTCCACAGCACAGTGTTGTTGCTCAAAGGCTCTGGTGTCTGCATGACTGGCTGTCATAGGATGCAGATCTCTGCCTATCTTTGCTATGGGCAGGATGTATGTGAAGATTCCCAGAGGCTATCTGATGATAAGGGGGTACACTTCTCTGTTCGTTCTTAATCCAAGCCCTTGAGGGTGGCACCGTCATGGTCATCTAATGGCAGAGACACCAGGTGATCTGTCTTTCACTCAGACATTTGGGAGTATAAAGAGGTGTGGTAATTATTAGCAATTGTGTTCAGAGGTAGGCATGTTGGAAATGTGTCCCAGACAAGCCACTGATGAGAGGATAGAGACGTCATCCTGTGTCCCACAGGTGGCAAGGCAGGGCAGCGAGGGGGCTGGGACCCAAGTGCACTGGACTTTGCCTGAGTTCTCAGTCAAAGCAAACATCTTATCTAAATGATATCTATGATGTATTGACCATGCTATGGTAATTCGTTTTCCTGACCTTAAGACTCTTTAGGCAGACCATATTATCTCAGTTTACAGGAGGCATGGAGGCACAGAAGGGTGAGCCTCCAAAGGTTCTAAAGAATCCATGGCAGAGCCAGCCTTGGAAACATGCTCTTTCTCAATGCCAGCCTAAGGCTGAGTGACGATGATGGGAAGGAAACCCATTGCTGGACAGAGAGGTGGACCGCAGGGCAGAATGGAGGCAAAAGCCTGTGTAAGACAGCAGCAGGCTCTGCTTTTCTCTGCTGTCTCCTCTAACCTCTTCCACAGACAGCTGATTTTCCCGTTCCAGGCACCACTCCCTCCCCCAAGCTTATGTAGCCTGCACTGTAGGTGTCAGGCTGGGGTAGGGTTATGTGCTCTGCATCTGGGCAGCACTGCCATCCTGGGTTAGCTGTGACAAGCATCTGCCCTTTTCAAGGTCGACTTTCCAGACCTAGAGGCTGAGCCCTGTGGGTGGGAGTTTGAAAGCTTCCCCTGAGCTCCAAGCTGACAGATGCAGGGCTGGACCTGTTCCAGGCCAGTCTGAGGAAGATGTTTTCCTTGTCTGTTTGTTATTTGCAGTTCTGGGGATGGGACCCAGGGACTTACTTGTGCATGCTAGGCAAGCACATGACCTCTGAGCCACCCCTCCCCTCCAGCGCTCTTCGTCTTTGAATGGCAATGCTAGGCTCCTCAGGCAAGACCCCTCTATGGGCACCTCAAGCTTCTAGCTCTCTCCTCCTTAGGGATCCCCTTCCTCTTTTTCCTTCTCCCATTCCTGGGACCTGCAAAACAGCCTCCTACCTCCAACCTCTTTGTCCCTCACTCCTTCCTGGCCCTGGGGTTGGTGGCACCACCTTCTGTGCACTCATAGTGCCCTGCCCACTCCCTGGCTCCACCCATCTAGCAGGTCATCTCTGGGGAACCCCCTTGGCCTGGGAGCTTGTCGTTTAGGTATCTGCAGGGCTCAGTCCTAGGCTGTCTGCAGACCTTCCTATGAACTCCACCTGCTCAGCAGGAGCTTCTGGGCATGCTCAGTTGGGATGCACAAGGGCTTCCAGATGAGCCTAGTGAAGATGCTCATCCCCACTCTCCCAGCTCACTCCATCATTCTTCATTTCATTATCTGCCACTCTCATCCCTGACTTCTTAAAATTTAGTCTTACATGCATGCTTCTTAGCTACTGTATAATTCTCTGCCTTGAAGGGCAAGCTCCTGATGACCCGACCCACCCTCATGTGTAGATGCTACAAATACAGATGCACATGAGAAAGGGAAACCTCTCTAAAGAAGGGGGCAGGTGGATTCTTGGCTTCCCTGGCCTCTGTTCCCTGGACTAGAGCAGAGACAATTAAAGAACTGAGAAGGGAGGACAAGGTAGTGACCTGGAGACCTGTGAACACAATGCAGCCACAAATGTGGTCACTGCAGACTGCCAGCACTTGCTCCAAGGCCGGTGCCCTGGAAGGGGGGCAGATGGGAGATGGAATGGCCTTCCTGAGCTGTTGAATGGCCCTTGTGACATGTGTCTTTTCCACTTAGACCTCACAGTTCCTACAACCATTTTCACCTGTGGGTAAACTGATGAAAGAGGGTAAGATCAGGTTGCAGCCACACAGGGATGCTGAAGAAGGCAGGGTATGCATGGGGTGGAACACTCCAAGTTCTAAGTTCTTTTGCACTTCATGTGGTCTCTCTGGGAAAGTTGCCTTTGATCTTTAAGGGTCAGGATCTGATGCCTAAAATCTCCCTTATGGGTCAGGTATAGTAAAGAACACTTGTAATCTCAGAACGTGGGAGGCAGAGGCAGGAGAGTCAAGAATCTAAGGTTATCCTTGGATACCCTAATGAGCTCAAGGCTAGCCTGGGCTACATAAAACCTTGTCTCAAAAAATTTACATATACATCATATACATCATACATATACACATATATACATATACAAATACACATATACATCATATACATATATACATATACACATATACATCATATACATATACATCATATACACATATACACACATATACATACACACACACACACACACACACACACACATATATATATACATACATGTATATATGTATGTGTGGGGGAAGGGTAATAAGTAAGTAAATAATCATTTAATTCTGGCCACTTTGCTCTCAGTGTGGACGATAACATCCCCACTACATCTGAGTGGCCTAAACCTAGCCTTCCCTCAGAGGAACAGGAAGACAATGGTCAGAATAGGAATGCAGTGGGTTGCTTTTGCTTTTTTTTTTTTTAGCAGCTGATTTTTGACACATTAGAGAAATGAATCATTATCCTGTAATTGCTTCTCAGTTGGAAAGGTGCAAATTAAAACGAGGGCAATGTTGATGCCTCAGGCCTACAAGAGTCTGCTCGTTGAAGCTGTGAAGGAAGCTGTGACATGGAGTGGGGGAAGGCTTTCTCATGACCCGCTCCAACCACCTACTCAGCCTGTGGGGTTCTAACAGAAGCTGAGGTGCACGAAGGGTAATCCCTCACTTCCTGTCTCAGATGACTCTTGAGTTTCATGTGAAAGGAGCTAGATATCACAGGTAAATACCTGTGATACATACCATACAATACCATACAAGAATGTAATAGCTGCTCAATAAAGGTGCAGCTACTGCTGCTAATGATGGGGGTGCTGTTGGGAAGGTGATGGTGATGGCAGTAGTAGGAATGGTAACCGTGATGGTAGTGGTGATGTTAGGGACTGGGTTACTGTGCCTCTCCCCATTCATACATTGAATACCCAATGGTATCGATGCAATGGCATTAAGAGGTGAGAGTGATTGCACCATAAGCCCTCATGAATAAGATTAATAACATTAAAACCAAGACTCCAGAGACTGTGCCTTCTTCTGCCATTCCGTGATTATAGAGCAAGTGTAGGGAGCCACTGCGAGCAGTGACAACATTTGCCATTACAAGATGGGCTGGCATCCAGTGCTCCCACAAGTAAACAACTAAATTGCGCAGGTGCAAGAGGCGAAAGTGCGCCAAGCCACTGCCCATCCCGGGGCATAATATGGGGTGATGAGTGAACAGCCAATCAGAAGTGAACACACCACTCTAGGGTGCATATAAGCAGTGCCTTTTCTGGGCTTGGGGTCTTCCGCTTCAGCTGATACAAGAATAAAGCCTCGCTGTAGTAACTACCCGAACACTGCCTCCCGTGTCTCTCTTGCGGGCGAGGGGACTCGGAAGGGGCTCGGAACAAGCAAGAAGATGCTATCTATGACCATGTGGCTGATCATCACACACTGAGTCTGCTAATTCCTTGATTTTGAATTTCCAATCTCTCAAACTGCGAGATGTTTGTTGCTTTGGTTGACCAATATGTGGTGTTTGGTTAAAGATGCCAAAGAAGACAAGTGGTGGTGATGCTGTCGCCACCTACCACGGCAATGAGGATATAGTGATGGTGATGGTGGTGGTTGTAGTGATGGTGGTGGTGGTAGTGATGGTGATGGTGGTGGTGGTGGCTGTAGTGATGGTGGTGGTGGTGGCTGTAGTGATGGTGGTGGTGGTGGCTGTAGTGATGGTGGTGGTGGTGGCTGTAGTGATGGTGATGGTGGTGGCTGTAGTGATGGTGGGTGGTGGTGGCTATAGTGATGGTGGTGGTGGTGATGGCTAGTAGTGGATGGTGGTGGTGGTGATGGCTGTAGTGATGGTGGTGGTGGCTGGTAGGTGATGGCTGTAGTGATGGTGGGTGGTGGTGGCTGTAGTGGTGGTGGTGGTGGTGGTGGCTGAAGTGGTAGTGGTGGTGGTGGTGGCTGTAGTGATGGTGGTAGTGGTGGCTATAGTGGTGGTGGTAGTGGTGATGGCTGTAGTGATGGTGGGTGGTGGCTGTAGTGATGGTGGTGGTGGTGGTGGTGATGGCTGTAGTGATGGTGGGTGGTGGTGGCTGAAGTGGTAGTGGTGGTGGTGGTGGCTGTAGTGATGGTGGGTGGTGGCTGTAGTGATGGTGGTGGTGGTGGCTGAAGTGGTAGTGGTGGTGGTGGTGGCTGTAGTGATGGTGGTGGTGGTGGTGGTGATGGCTGTAGTGATGGTGGGTGGTGGCTGTAGTGATGGTAGTGGTGGTGGCTGTAGTGGTGGTGGTGGTAGTGGCTGTAGTGATGGTGGTGGCTGTAGTGGTGGTGGTGGTGGTGGTGGTGGCTGTAGTGGTGGTGGTGGCGGTGCTTGCTAATGACCATTTCCACCATTATGACATTGGTGGAAATGTTATGTTGAAGATGGTGACCATGGCGACAGTGCTGGTAGTGCTTCTGGTGATGGTGGTAATCATGGCGATGATTGTCTAGTGTTAGTGCTCCTCCGGGTTGTCAGTTTCCCCACTGAGTGCTGAGAACAGTTTTTTGAAGCCACCTCAAAACTAGAGATTGATACATCCAGAATCACTCAGAATTTCTTTGGCTATTTAGAATCTGCTGTGCTTCCATATGAATTGTTGGCTTGTTCTGTATTTATAAGAATAATTCCAGAAGAATTTTGATGAGGACTGCAGTGAATCTGTAGATTGGCCTTCAAGAAATGACCTCTCAGACCTTAGTTCTGCTGATATGTGAGTGTCAGAGGTCTTTCTGTCTTCCAGAACCTCCTTCAGTTTCTCACAGCAGAGCACATCGCTTTCATTGTAGAGGTCCTTCAAGTCCTTAGCCAGATTTATTCCTTATTGCTAATAAGATTGTGTTCCTGATTCTTTTCACTGCATGTTCATAATTGGTACATAGAAAAACCACTGATTTTTATATTGGCTTTATCTTCTGTTCCTTTTTGAAAATGTGCTCATCAGAATCAAGAGTGTTCTGGGAGAGTGTTTTACTCAAAATATCATTTCCCAATTCTTTCACCTTGCATCTGTCTGTTTTCTTGCCAACGAGAGTTCTTGCAGATAGAAATTAGTTGAAATTGCTTTTTAACCCATCCATCCAGTGTATGCCCTTCGACTGGGGACTTAGACCCTTTACATTTAAAATTATTATTGAAAAACACAGGGTAATTTATCCCTTACTCATCTTAGAAATGTTCTAGTTTACTGAGTCAATAGGCTTTAGTTATTTTCTATTTCTCATTTATTCACTCCACCAGTGAAATCTGTTCTTTCCCTAGCCTGTATGATTGTGTATCACTTTCTTCCTTTTCTGTATGTAGCATGGTTTTGAGTATCTATAGGAGTGCTGGCTTGGTAATCATAAAGTACTTAAGTTCATGCATATCAAGGAAGGTCTTTATTTGTCCCTTGAATTAAAGGTTAATTTCACTGGGTATAATAATGTTGATTAGTAGTATACTTCTTGTGACTTGAAACATATCTGTCTGTATTCTCCTGGCCAATGGGGTCTGTGCTCACAGCCTGCTCTCATCCTAACAGGTCTGTCCTTGTAAGTAACTCACCACTTCTCTCTGGAAGTTCCCTATATTCTTTGTTCTGTACTCTTGAATTTTAGCTTTTGTGTGACAAAAAAGTTCTTTACTAGTGATGTCTCTTTGGGGTTCTAAATGCCTCCTCTACCTGTATATCAACCTCTTTCCTTAAGTTTGGTAAATGTCCTGCTATAAAGTCTTGGAGTTCATTATACCTTTCATCTATATTTTGGTTGCTTCTCCTATGTGGCAGATTCTCAGGTTTGCTGTCTTAACTGGGTCCTGAAGTTCCTTAATGTAGTTGTTATCATTACTGCTATCTCAGGGTAACAACTCTCCACTTTTTCTTCAGCTCCTCAACCTTTCCCTCTGCCTTGTCTAATCTCTTGGGGCGTTTCCCACTTTGTCCGTGATTTACTGAGCATTTCATTTCCAATATTTCTTCTTTGTTGTTAGAATAGGCCAGGGTCTTTATGCAAGGAACTTAGTTTGGTTATTCATCTAAGTTGATAGGCAGAAGGATATTTGGGGCACAGAGGTGATGGCCATGAGAGGATAGAGGCAGAGGTCACAGAGATGAGAGAGACACTGAGAAAATAAAGAGAAAGGAGAGGAAGAAAAAGTGAAGGGGGAAGGTAGAGAGGGGAAAGAAGGGTTATGGGGAGAGAGAAGAGGGAAAATAGAGACAGAGAGGGAAGGAGAGAGGGGGTAGAGGGAGAGGAAAGAATAGGGAGAGGGAAGGAGAGAGAGGGGAGAGGGAAGGATAGGGAAAGGGAAGGAGAGAGAGGGGAGAGGGAAGGATAGGGAAAGGGAAGGAGAGAGAGGGGAGAGGGAAGGGGAAAGAGAGGGAGAGGGAAGGAGAGAGAGGAAGAGGGAGGGGGAGAAAGGGAGAGAAGGAGAAAGGGACAGAGGGAGAGGGGGAGAGAGTAGCCCTGCTCAAACTTGATCTTGGGCCTCTGGCTTCCAAAACTGGAGAATGCATTTCTGTTATTTGAATTCACCAGTCTGCACTAGCCACAGTAAATGGATGCACTCTGGCAGTCAGTCATATGTCAGTGGAAGTAGGAAGAATAACAGACAAATTCCTGTGCTGGATTTTGAGGAATAACCCAAACCACAGCTAGAAGGAAGGCAGCTGAGGTGGGAACTGTGGAAAATCTGGAAGCTGACAGTTGTCATTGTCCCTGCAGAGTAAGAACCAGTTCTGGGAACTTTTTAAATGTCTGTTAAACCTCAAGGCTTGGCAGAACCTGGTGGTATACTCCTGAGAACCCAGCACTAGGGAGTCAGAGGCAAGAGGTTCATGAGTTTGAGGCCAGAAAGGCCCTTCTGTTCTGTGTGAGTCAGGGTTTTCTAGAGAGAAACAGAACTTACAGAATGAATCCTCTATCTATCTATCAATCTATCTATCTATCTATCTATCTATCTATCTATCTATCTATCTACATATCTATCTACCTACCTACATATCTACCTACCTACATATCTACCTACCTACATATCTACCTACCTACATATCTACCTACCTACCTACCTACCTACTTATCTATCTACTAATGGGGATTATTAGAACGGCTTGCAGGTGGTCCAGCTAGTCCTACAATGGATTTCTACCAGTGAAATCTTCAAGAATCTAGCATTTGTTCAGTCCACACAGCTGAATGTCTCAGCTTGTTTTCAGTATATTTTTTAGAATCTGAAAAAAGTAGACTTAGATTTGTCAGAGGGCAAGAGCAGGAGCAAGCAGGTAAAGACAGCAAGCGTCCTTCTTCCACGTCTTTTATATAGACTGCTAGCAGAAGGCGTAGCCTGGATTAAAAGTGGATCTTCTCACCTTAAAATACCCAGATTAGAAGTAAATCTTCCCTTCAAATGATTTAATTAAAAAAAATCCTTAGTGGTGTATCCAGCCACTTTGTATTTAAGTTGATAACCAGCACGCTGTCAAAAGAAAGAAAGAAAGAAAGAAAGAAAGAAAGAAAGAAAGAAAGAAAGAAAGAAAGAAACCACTCAGTCAATCATTCAACCAATCAATCATCCAGGCTTAGTCACTGGAACTTGGAACTGTTTTAAAGATCGATCACTTGTGATTTCTTCTGAAGACAAACCTTTCTGAAGTGAGCTTGGTTGAAAATCTTAAAGCACACAGCTATGTGTTCCTACTCAAGTTGCAGGCAGCAAGCTCACTAATTAACTCTACCCAAGGCTGTGGAGAAAGATAAGAAGGAAAACTGAGCAGCAAGAGACTCAAGGGAGAATGGGGTAGGTGGGGGGGGGGCGCGATCAGGCTCAGAATCAGGCAAATTCTGGTTGTGCCTCATCTATGCTGTGTGTAGGGCAGACTAAGCAAGGCTTCTTGGAGCCTAGAGAGAAGGAAGGAGGAGGAAGAAGAGAAGGAGGAAGAGGAAGAGGAGAAGGAGGAGGAGGAAGAGGAAGAGAAAATGATGGTGACCATAGTCAGGTGGTGGCAGTGGCTCACACCTTTAATCTCACCGAGGTCAGCAGAAGCAGGTGGATATCTGTGAGTTCGAGGCCAGCTTAGTCTATAGAGCGAGTTTCAGGACAGTGAAAGCTATGCAGAGAAGCCCCATCTCAAAAAAGAAGAAAACAAAAACAAAACCAACCAATCAACCAGCTACCAACAACAACAAAAACCAAGCAAACAAACAAGTCTCCTTTTCAGAGATGCTGTGGTCGTCAGGATGCACATAGCTATGCTCTTGGTGGAGCAGGTGCTCAACTGAAGGAAGCTAATAAGAACTTTGAAAGCTCTCTGGTCTCCCTAGACAAGTGGAGCGTGCTCTGTACCCTCACTGAGCAGCTTGTCCACATGCCTCTGTCACAATGGATGGTTCAAGTCTTTTGTTTCCAAGGCCACCTACCCTGGCCTACAGATGCCTGGGATGAGAAAGTGCTTTCCTGCCACCACAGTGGCCAGATTAGTTTCCTGTGCCTGTTGTAACAAATGAAGACAAATGTGATCACTCAAAACAGGAATTTGCCATCTCAGACCTGGATACTGGAAGCTTGGGATTGGACAGTGTCTTGCTGATCACAACCCAAAAGCCTTAACTAACTGTTCACTAAGGATTTATTTCCAGGCAAGGTTACATTCCAAGGATCCAAACAAACATGAATCTTGGTGGACGTCATTCAATTCACCATGAAAGAGGAATACATTGTCATTTAAATATGGAATGTTTCCTAAAGAGGTTGAATATTTGGTCCCCAAATGGTAGTATATTCCCCCCTCTCCCCACCCCCCATGAACTTTAGGAGGCAGGGCTCTGGAGGATATAGGTCCCTGTGAGCGTACCTTGAAGGTTACATATGTAGCCTCAGTTTGTCCCACCCCACTTTCCATTTGCCCTGAGGTGAACAGTCTCTTTCTGCTTAGTCCTTACTACTGTGACCTTCTGACACATAATGAGCCTGACATCCACAGAGCTCAGGACTGTGACTGGAAACCCTGAGCCAAACTAAATCTTTCCTCCTCAATGTTGCTCATGTTGAGTATTTAGTCAGAGTAACTTAATATCTTATTAAATAAACATGAACCTGGACTAGGCTGACTTGAGGAGCAAGCTTTGGCCATCCTCTGTGGAGATTACAGCCCCTCAGGGCTCAGACTAATGGATATCGAGAAGCCACGCCTCTAGGTTGTCTGAGACGATGGAAGAAGGGAGTTTTAACAGCCTTGCTGGAGCTGACAGATCCAGTGATGCTGTCTGTATGCTTCCAGATTCAGGAAAGTAGCTTTGGCTGGTCTGGCTGCCTAGTGACTTCCAGAAGTATGGAGGTGCCATTCTCAGGCCACAGGGGCCTGAGGGTGGTGGTAGATCTCTCAACTATGTCCCCAGCACCGTGTCTGCCTATGCCACCATGCTTTCTGCCATGAAGGAAGCCCCAATGTTGTTCCATATAAGAGTTGCTTTGGTCATGGTGTCTCCTCACAGTAATACAACCCTAAGACAGACCATAATCTCACATACTATGAGCCTAAACAACCCCTTTCTGATTCTAAGTTTGTTGTCTCAGATAATTTTTGAATAATGGGGAAGTGACTAACATGGATGGTACTGTGCTGGTCAATTTAATTATTAACTTCTAGAACCACCCAGGAAGGGACTCAAGAAGGAATTTCCTAGGCCATGTTGGCTGTGGGCTTGTCTGTGAGGGATTCTCTTGAGTATATTAACTGAGGTAGAAAGACCTGCCCATAGTGGGGCAGTGTCACCTCCTAGAGAGGGCACTGTAGGCTGCATATGTGTAGAGAGGTGCTGAGCACTGACAAGCATGAATGCATTCATTTATCTCTGCTCTTGATTGCAGATGTGACTACTTGCTTCAAGGTCCTGCCTTAACTCCCCTGCAATGGTAGAATTTCACCTGATATTGTAAGCTAGATAAATAGTTCTCATTTAAAGTCACCAATGCCAGGATATTTTAATCACAGAAAAAGAAACAAGACTAGAACAATGGTTTCACCTTAAACTAGTTTTTTTTTTTTTCTCACTCACTTGCCACCAAGTCCCTCTGCTTGTCATTTCCTGGTCCAGATTCCTATACTCTGAGAATATGGCTACTGTCTTCTAGTTGGTCATTGAGATGGCCCATATTGAAGAAGCTCATTGACAGGTCTCTGACTTCAGGGCAGGCACCCGTTGGTTTGGAGGGTGACAGCTCCTGCATGGCAGGCTCTCTGCAGCACTACACAGCCTTGCTCCAGGCTATGGTGTTACCACATGTTTTCCCACAGTCTGGGTGGCCTTGGGAATGGGACGTCTTCCCACTATGGCTGGTCCTAGAGTTTCTGCCTCTTGCTGAGTCCTCTCACCTTACCCTCAGATTAGAAAGGAGATCATTCACAAAATGGCTTTTTAACTCCATGTGACTGCCATGATTGGGACTGGGGTGGGGGAGGGGGGCATCTCCTACCAGGGCAGGAGCAGCTACAACTTTATTGTGTCTTAGTGTTCACAAGCAGGGTTCAGAAGCTTCATGTCACAGGGACCTTCCTACCAGCCCCTATGTGGTCATGGGCATGAGGCTGTATTTCCACTTCTAGAACAGAGCTACTATTAATAATGAATCCAAAAGTAAAGCTTCACCTTCACATAAATTCACTGACATGTCCTTAGCGATGACAGCTAATTTTATATTTCATGGGTTTGTCTCTCAAGAATCATGACCACATATATACTGGTTTGGTGTCAGGATGTGTCTCAGTTTATGGCTCTAGTTGTATGAGTATAATTGTACCTATTTTTCTACCCAATAATTCCTGCTTAGTCATGAAGACTAGAAATTAATTTTTTTGTCACTCTGCTTTGGACATAATTTTCTAGCTCCCCAGGGGACTTGAGTCTCATCTAGGCTATGTAGTTATAGTTCAGCTGTGAGAAGGCCAAAGGCATACACAGAAGTTAGTCAGTCTCTCTCTCTCTCTCTCTCTCTCTCTCTCTCTCTCTCTCTCTCTCTCCCTCTGTCCCCCCCCCCTGTGTTTCTTTTTCATTTCTTCCTATACATGTTCATTTTTTCAACAGGTAGGAACATCTGGAGCTGTGTGCACAGTAGCTACTGTACAAGGAGACTCGTATCTGTTGGCTCTTGACTTAGTGGCAGTGGGATTTACTAGCAGGGCCGGGGCTCTTGTTCTGTTCCATAACTGCAAATGGGGTGCTTGAGAACTTGTAGCTAAGTCTTGAATTTTATTCCAGGATGGTTCATGTTATAAACACAGCCTCCTGTCTACCTCTGTATACGACCTGTGTCATGGGCAGGGTTCAGGGTCCAGACCTGTCCTACAGTAAGATCACAGACACAGAACAAGAAGAGCAACGTTCAGATAAATCTAGAATGCTAACCACGAGCACTCATTGATCCTGGTCCCTCCCTGTCCTGGAAACCCTTTGAAAAAATGGTTACTGCAAGATCTGACTCCCCAAGGTCTTCCCCAGGTCAGGAATAACACTTTTTCACTTCCTCCTCTGTAGATGGGATGAGGGCCTTCTGTTTTACCTGTTTCACTTGCCTCTGTTTCTATCACCTTACTCAGATTCTCCTCAGACTAAGGTTGGGATGCTAGGTCCTCTGTGGAGCTCTAGCTTGCATAGCTGGAGGGCTCCTTCACCCAGCCCTCAGTTAACTTCTACCTGCTGGAAAGGCTTCACAGAGCCAGGGCAGTATGACAAGTATATGGGGACCCCTTTTCACATCAGACCTGTACTAAGCAAGCACCTGGTACATCCTATTGGGCCAGCACCTTCCTCCCACTGCTCGCCTCCATCCTAATTCCCAGCTTAAAACACTGTCCTCCCCACTAAGGCTCCCCCTCTTTTGGGATGTCAGACCCTCATGTCAACTTTCAGGCTGGAATGAGATGTAGAGAGATTTCCCGTCCGTAAAAGTGAAGCTTTCAACTGCCTTGTTTATGAGATTCTCTGAGCCACCTTGAGGCTGTGCTCACACATAAATTATGTAGTAGAAAACTGCTGCTTTGTTTTCTCTCTTTCCCTCTGTCTAGTTTCAACTCCCTGTCAGGTCTCCTCAAATTCATTGCTCGGGAGAGAAGCTGTCTGGAGCAAACTGCTGGGTTTTCCTGGAGGATTATTCCTGGGTTCCTGGGTTCTTGACATTTCCTTAATGGCTTGAGGGGGTGGGGGTGGGGGGTCTCAGCCATTTACCTCTCAGCACCCTCATTTTTTATTTTTCTAGAGTAGAGCTCCTTCAGGGATGGGCTCTGCCCTAAGGACTTAGGTAAATGCCAGAGCTCTCACAGTCTGGAATTCCCTGAGGTAATTTCCCTGGGGCCTTGGGATCAGCACTGTGAATGAGTTTATTGTGGTTCTAAACCCCAGTCCATGTGGTGGCTGAGATTATTGCTCACTGGGGAGGCATGGATGCTAAGGGAACACCAGGGACTTGGGATGAAGTATCTGGACTAAAAGTTAGTCTGTGCTTGTAGGGTGCAGGTGACTTCCCTGGAGGGGGCCCCCTAGACACTAGTGTGGAGCTGAGCGTTTCACACCCTGAGACACAAAAGCTTTCTCATGAACACCAAGTGCTTTGACTTAGGGGCTAAATTTAAGAGCTAAAGCCCAAGGCCAGTTCCTGACTTCAGAGTAGGGATGATGTCTGAAGCAGGAACCAACCATAGCTTTGGAAATCAGCACAGTTCAGGGTCACCTTCATCTGAGAAGATCTGTCAGAAGTGACAAAATTGTCTCGTGAAGCTGCATGCTGGGTAAATTGGTGAAGATGGCCATGAACCTCATCCTGAGAAGAAACACATGGAAGCTTCCTCCTCAGACCTGAAATCTCTGTGCAGACCCCTTTCCCTCTGAGTCATTAAAAAAATATTACATTTGTTTATGTAAGTGTGGGACATTCAGAGGACAACTTGTGTGTGTGTGTGTGTGTGTGTGTGTGTGTGTGTGTGAGAGAGAGAGAGAGAGAGAGAGAGAGAGAGAGAGAGAGAGAGAGAGAGAGAGAGAGAGAGGTGGGGGTGGGGGTTGGTTTTCTCCTTCTACCATGTGGGTCCTGGGATCCTTGGTGGCAAGTGCCTTTAGCCACTGTGCATCTTAGTTGTTTTTTAACTTTGTAGGTCAATTTCAAAATGTACTTAATTCTACTCAAGTTTTAGCAAGCATTTAATGCCCACAGCCAGGTACATATGAAGACATTAAGATCGTGAGTCTTAGGACAAGATGGTGAAGGTCCAACCCTGTTATTTCTCAACTCTGTGATTCAGGAAACTAATCAACCCTAACAGCTTTCCTCTTAGTCTATAAACTTAGGATAAGGTTCATTTGGAAAGAATTTGGAGGCTTACCTGTAACCCATTTTTTTATTCCTAGCATAGACAGGGCAGATCAAAGGGGAAAAATGATCTGGACATTTCTCTGTTTAACATGCCAATTGCACCTCAGGATTGACTGGAAGAAGGAAGGTAAGAGAGCAACCTATATGTTCAAAGCTGCTACTGTGTGTGTCGAGGTCAGGGGACAACCTTGTCTAATATCCCCAGTGGGTAGCTGGGGAAAGACCACAGGAGAGGTGAGGGGCAGTTGTTGGTCATCAATATTAGGAAACAAGATTAAGTCCCCAGATCTATAGGTTGCTGCAGAATGCAATGTATAACCTCCTGATACTTCACTGTCCTGCCTGATAGGTACCTGTCTTGGCTAAGGCTTAGCTGCCATAAAACACTATGACTGGAAGCAGTTTGGGGAGTGACATGTTTTTATTTTAGCTTACAGCTCCATCGCTCAGAGAAGTCAGGGAAGGAACCTGGAGGCAGGAACTGATTCAGAGACTATGGGGGAGTGCTGTTTACTGGCTTGCTAACTCATGGCTTGCTCAGCCTGCTTTCTTATAGCACCCAGGACCAGCAGCCCATGGAAGGCAATGCCCACAGTAAGCTAAGCTCCCCAACATCCATCAGCAATCAAGACAATGTACCACAAGCTTGTCCACAGGTCATTGTGGAGAGGAGCATTTTCTCAATTGAGATCCCCTTTTCCAAAATGACTCTAGCTTGTGTCAAGTTAACAAGAATCTAGTGGAGCCAGCATAGTGTTCCCTTTGTCCAGCAGCTGTTCTGGACACCCTACCTTCATGGTGTTTGTGTGTGTGTCTGTGTGTGTGTATTGGTGTTTCCTTGATCATTACAAGGTTTCCTCTGCCATCTTGTCATAGTTCCCTAAAACTTTGGATGAGGACAAATGCTTTCCATCTGCCAATCACAAATGGGAACCAACAACATGACAGCCCTTTAAAAATCACAACCACAAATAAAACAGGCTTAATTCCATTTGTTTTGCTAGAACTCAAATAAGTAAATGTCACCATGACTGATTTAGGAGACGCTGGGGCCATCTTGCACACCAGACAATACATGACTAACTGAACCTCACTCAGTTCCACAACTCAGTCTTTTCATTAACAGACAGAAAAGGAAAAATAAGGCTCTGAAGCCCTGTCAGGGAGAGAGTGTGCAGCCATGTTGGATGCTGCCCTAATCCTTCCTCTCAGCATCAGTCTCATGGAGGCTCTAGCTTGATACAGACACAAAACCAGAAAATAGCAAGACCATGAAGAAAACTCCATCTTACAGAGAGGAGAAACTGAGGTACAATAAGAAGAACAGATGTTCCCAGGGGATGCATGGCTAGGAAACAGTGGGACTGGATTAATCGAACTGGATTAATTGAAGCCACCAATCATGGCTCCCCAGTTAGCAGGTACCATGCATGGTGGTAGATAGCTGCCAGGTCTGTAGCTAGAGCATTACCCAGCTACTTAGTGACAGTGATCTTCCCTAGGGCTGCCAGGAGCCTTACGGGAGTTTGTTCTCTTGGGTTCATAGAGTGTTGTCTACCAGCAGTGACATGTGGATCCCTGCCACTACCATCAGTGAACTTCCCAGGTCATCTGCGCCTTCTCCAAGGCACAGATGTAGCTTGATTGTCTTTGATTCCTCATGTCATTCCTGAGCCAGGCATATGGCACCCAGGTTCATCATTATTGGGCTCTTGGATAGTACCATCAGCACGTTTGTGAGTTGGCCTGTACCTGCCTTCTGTGAACAGAATGAAGATAGCCCACTGCACTTTGGTAAGCTCTAAGGGCAAGGAGGGACACACCCTTCCCCCCACTAGGCTTTGCTTCTTCCTAGAGCCTATGTCTCCCACTGGACAAGGAGATATCTGCCCCTTCTCCCCAGTTTCCAGGCCAGGCACCATGCAGGAGGGTGTCCTACCTGGACCACTGCAGAACGAAGCAATGATGGCCAAGATGCACACAATGCTTAGGTAAGGGATCCAGGGAGCTTGGTCCTGCAGAAGGGCAATAAGAACAGGTGAGGAGCTGTGGAACAACCAGGGAATCTGAGGTTTTACATTTTCCTGACTCCCTTTGTGTGACAGGTCCTATCCTATCCCTGAGCCCCAGTTGCTACAAATGGCAACCACTTGGCCATTCTTTTCTCTGACGTGGGTTGCAAGGAGATGATGCCAGGAGAATTCCACAGTCACCAGTAAGCAGGAAGTGTAAATAAGTGCACAATTCCCAGCAAACCGGTGCTCTAAAGCAGTCATTCTCAATTCCTAATGCTGAGACCCTTTAATACAGTTCCTCATGTTGTGGTGACCCCCCCCCCGCAACCATAAAATTACTTTATTGCTACTTTATAACTACTGTTAAGAACCATAATGTAACTATCTGCATTTTCTGATTGACTTAGGCAAGCTCTGTGAAAGGGTCATTCAGCCCTCCCAGGGATCGCAACCCACAGGTTGAGGACCACTTCTCTAAAGCAAAGCATCAGAGCAGACGTTCAGTCAAGTATTGCCACACTTGACTCAATTATCACCCTTCCTGTGTACAGCACTGTGTTCACACGCCTGACATCCCATGAGTGTGCGGAGCTAACTCACTCACGGAATGCGTCCAGGGAGCCTGTCGCTCATCTATAGGCTGGTGCTGAGAGAGCTCTGAGGTCCTGTTGGGTGGGACTTATATTGAGGAAATGCTTGAGGCAGAAGAAAGACAGATCCCAGAGCACCTTCCCCTTTCTCTCAAAACCTCAGATGTCCAAGGAGACTGCAAAACCATCCAGCTCAGGACAACTATATGCCTGGATATGGGAAAATAGCAGCCCAGGCAACAAACACACTGTCTCCCAAGGAGGAACTAGTTCAGCACCGCCTCTGAAGGACTGGCTTCACACTGCCGTTGTGTCTTTCTAGAACTGTTTGGAATGTTAGGATATCTGGCTGATGAACAAGATGCCCAACTTTCAATGTTAAGACTTATTTCTGGAAAAGAAATGCCCAGACTTACCAGCACCCTTAGCTTGAGACACCAAGTAGGTGCTCCATGAATGCAGCTTGTCCCGAGAGGGTAGGGATCATATAGGAAGCTGTGGGGCTGTAATACAGACGCTGGGATCCAATCCACCTCCCCTTCATCCAGCCATGAAACCTGATCACTTGTATTTATGATTCAGACTTTCCCTCCATAAAAGGAGGTAATCTGGGGCTGGAGAGGTGGCTCAGTGGTTAGGAGCACTTGTTGCTCTTGCAGAGGACCCAGGCTCAGTTTCCAGCACCCGCACAGTGGCTCATAACCATCTGTAACTCCAGTTCTAGAGGATCTGTCCTCCATGGGCAACAGTCACACATGTGGTGTGCAGACATACACGCAGGGAAAACATCCATATGCATAAAATAAAATATTAAGTTTTTCAAAGGAGACAATCTGAGTTTCATAAGGAGAGTGGGTATACTTGCTCCCCCGTGTATAGGCACCTATAGGTGTAAACACACAGTCCTACGTTACTCCCTCCGCATGATGTCACCGACTCTTCACAGCATCCCAGACTACCGGGATGGCTTTCCCTTGTAGAGCTAGGGCCCAAGAGGAGCCAGAAGCATGGTAAGTAGAAAAACCAAGATACCAGCACAAGGAATCCAGGTGACAGGGGAGTTACTGAAAAGCCACCTAACAGGCAAAATCCAGCTCTCTTTGCAAGGAGGTGATAACTAGAGGGGTACCTTAGGGGCACTTAACATAATCCCCCCCACACACACTCCAAAGATCCGTGAATTGAGGTGCAGGGGAGAGAAGAGTCCTGTTCACAACACAGCTCATCTGTGGCAGTGGCAGGGCCAGAAGTCAGGCCCTCTCTTGTTCAACTTCCCTCTGGAAGGGAGGCTCCATGGGAGAGATGCCTCACAGGAGGAGTCTGTTGAGAGGATGAACCCACAAGGCTCTTCTAGAGTGATGACAGCAGAGCCAGTTACTTACCTGCTGACCCCCTTAAAATGTGACAGACACAATATCTCACCTGCAGGGTCAGTGTCACGGTGAGGGTCCCAAAGAAGAGTGCCATCAGCCCGAAGCCACCAATGAGGAGAGGTCTCCTTCCTAAGCGCTCAATGACAAGGCCCTACTCAGAGGGAGGGAGGGAGGGAGAGAGAGAGAGGGAGAGAGAGAGAGAGAGGGAGAAATTATTTCACTTTGAGTCTATACAAAAGGGACCCCAGTCCTGGGAAGATGGTGGAGGGCCGTGGAAGGCTGTGGAGGGCTGGTTTGACACAGTGGGCATGAACTAGGAGGACAACTGCTGCAGCCTCAGCAGCCCTGCCCTCCCTCTCCACAGCTGCAGCTTTGGGACTGTTCCTCATCTCCTCCCACTGACTCTGTCTGTCACCAAGGTAAGAAAAAAAAAAAAAAAAACCATCAAGGATCAGAGAGATGAGGTAACCTAGAAGAGGTCACAAAGCAGAAAGTGAGGAGGCCAGAAATTGAACCCAAGGTGCTGTCAAGACTCATGATTGATTTCAATTGAGCAGTTAGGAGGGGCTTCCTGAAGGAAGCAGAAACAGGCAGAGATTGTCAGGGAGAGGGTTAGCTCAAGCACAGGCTTAGAGATGAGAGGATTCCTATTGAGAGTGTCACCTCCTTTCCCCTCTCACGGTCTTCTTAATACCCCCCCCCCCCACACACACACATGATCTTCATGTGAGAAAAACCTGTAGTGTTTGCTTTCTGCGTCTGGCTTATTCTGTTTAACATAAACATCTGTAGTTCCCTTCGTTTTCCTGCACATGTCAGTTTTCTTTAAGGCTGATCGTATAGATGCGCCACAATGTCCTTATCCACGATCTGCAGGAAATGTTCCACGTCCTGGCTACCGTGCACAGAGCAGAAAGGACCATCGATAAGCAGGTATCTATGATTGGGTGACTTAGAGTCCTTTGAGGGGAGGAGATCTTAAGTGGGAGGGGAAAGGGGGATAACAGAGTTCCTGTGACAAGAAAGCAGAACTCCCGTCCTGAGGAGTGGGGAGGATCAACAAGAATGAATGCTGTGTGAAAATGCCAGAATAAAACCCACACTAAGTTAAAACTCTACATCCACCTACCCACCCATCCATCCCTCCACCCACCTACCCATTCATCCCTCCACCTACCCACCCATCCATCCCTCCACTCACCCACCCATCCATCCCTCTACCCACCTACCCACCTACTCATTCATCCCTCCACCTACCCACCCATCCATTATCCACTCACCCACCCATTCATCCATTATCTGCCCACCCATCCACCTATCCATTCATCCACCTACCCACTCATGCAACAATCCATTAAACTCATCTGCTTTAGTGAGCGGAAGTAGTGACACTGCTGAGGGCTGTGAGGTCTGAGCATGTGACCTCTTGCCTGGCAGCTTCAGGTGACAAGAAAAAGGACAAGGTCCAGAAGCCTTGGGAACTCTGCCTTGGAATTTCAGTGCAGGGAGTCAGTGTCATGCTCACCAGAGGCCAGGTGACCAGAAGCTGTCTGAGGTGGACCTTCTCCGCAGATGAATGGGTGCTGCAATCTAGGCAGAGCAGGACATGAATGGCATTTGCTATCTGGGGAATACAGTCCTGTAGGCCAGGTGACAGCTCAGACCACTTGGCTATGGGGAGCAGTCTGGGACCAGATCACCCAGGAGTGACTTTGCTGGGACAGGAGGGGCCTTTAGTGAATAGTCAGAGACTGGCAGTAGGTGGAGATACCCTGACTGGTTGAAAGGGCTTTTTTTACTGCAGACTCAGGTTTCCTAAACTTCACCTCTTGGCAACCTGACCCAAGAGAATAGAGCAAAGATGTCCAGAGGGACTTGGGCTGGACGACAGGCTGACCTGGGCTCAAGTCCTGGTTCTGCCTCTGCTTTTCTTACTTGCAGGATGGATGACTGACTGACTGACTGACTGACTGACTGAATGTTTTTGAGCGTGAGTTTCCCCACAGGGGAAGTGTGGTTGGTGGTATCTCTGCAGGGTAGCTTTGAGATGAGAGGAAAAGCATTTTGAGCCTAAACTTAGCTCAGAGCAGCTGGGCCTGCCCATCAAAGCAGAAACTGTCAGTCAAGGCTGCCTGCGTGGCTGCTCTCACTCCAGCCTTTAATTGGCCCCATGGCCTTGAACATGAAGGCCAGACCTTTTGTGAATTGACTTCTTTTTGTGTGACCACAGGATTAGTCTAGGTGACAGGGGAGGGGTCATTCTGAGCACCCACTCTGTTGGAAGCAGTGCACTGAGCACTGAGATAAACACTAATCATTTAATCCCCACAAACACCCCCATGAAACCGGCCTTCTTTGCCCCATTATACAAGTGAAACAAACAGAACAAAAACCAAGAGACTTGGGAAGCTGTCCAAGGCACATGACTGATAAAAGGTGAAGCAGTGATTCCTACAGAATCTTTTCTAGTTCCAAAGATACTAAGTTTCTCAAAGTAGAAACAGGCAAAGCCCTCTGTAGCAAGCAGCCCAGTGTCCCATCTTCATGTCCAATCCTTGAACACATCGAGTCACTGACTGACCCTCTTTTCTCCCTGCCCTCCCTGGAAAGCCCTCAAATCAGAACCCAGGAGCACCCCTGGCTCCCTGGTTCCTGGGTGATGGAGTGAGCTAGGAAGATATGCAGTGTGCACGGGAAGGCAGTGAAAACAGAGAGGCTGGGCAATGAGTGCATGCTATGGGAGGGGTGGAGGGTCAAGGAAGAAGCAAAGAGCAGAACTTTGTGGGAAAAGAGGATGGAGAGGCAATAAGGAGGAGAGGGAGAGGCAGAGGGAGGGAGGGAGGCAGGCAGGAGCTGGAGGATGGGGGGCTTTGTCTCCTCAGTTTCTCAGAGGAGCTAAGCTAGAGTGAAATCCTGATGAACACAGTGCTGAAGTCAGCAAGGAGGCTGCCAGGGACAAGCTTCCATATGGCATAGGGGACCAGGTCACAGTGAGATTAGCATGTTACATTGCTATTCTGATTCTGACACATGTTAACAGCTGTGCTGAGGTTAGCATGCCACAGTTAGAGATTAATGTGTCACATTGTTACACAGGGAGTCTCTGTGGTTACAATGGGCTGAACCTGTCTTGTGCTGTGAATCCAAGATTACGATGTGTTCCCCTGAGGTGTGACAATGTGTTACTGTCCACAGAGACAGACATGCATTGTTGATTGATATCCATGTTTTCTTTTTTTTAATTGGATATTATATTTGCATTTCAGATTTTATCCCCTCACCCCATTCCCCCCTCACCTAGGAACCCCCTATCCCTTCATTCTCCTCCTGCTTCTATAAGGATGTGCCCCCACCTACCCCCCACTCCCACCTCCCCACCCTCGAATTCCCCCCCCCCCACTTGGTGTCCAGCCTTCATGGGACCAAGGATCTCCACTCCCACCTATGCCCGACAAGGCCATCCTCTCCTACATATACAGCTGGAGCCATGGGTCCCTCCCTATGTGCTCCCAGGCTGGTGGTTTAGACCCTGGGAGCTCTGGTTGGTTGGTAAACATAACAAAAGGTTTCGTCAGCCTAGGGTACAGGGCTCTTCACGTGAAGAAGCTTCACAGTTACTTCCAGAAGCCTGACAGTTACTTCCCAGTTGACACATGTAACCTTCAAGAGCAGTTGTTCATCTTGAGTCAGTATCTTCCCTGACAGCTTTAGTGCAGGGTGGGAATATCCATTCACTCTAATCCCCTCAGACAGGCTGACTTCAGTAAGGCCTGGAGGAGGGAGCACACTGATGCCCTGACCCCGTAGGACCAGGAGGGCTGTTTCCTTACTCCCGTCTTTTCGAAGGCTGTATCCTCAAGGGGCTTCCTAGACCCACCTTCCTGATGCTCTTCCTGATGCTTCCTGAGTTCTCATGTTGTAGTGACCCCCCCACACACCATAAAATTATTCCATTACTACTTTGTAACTGTAATCTTGCTACTGTTATGAGTTGTAATGTAAATATCTGATATGATGTCCCTTTGTTTGTGTCAGGGTGAGGGGGTCACGACCCACACAGGACCAAGACTTCTGAGCTCTATTATTTCCCATGCAAAGAACATGTTCGAGGTTCAGCCTGACTCAGCTTCCTGCTTCCTCAGTGACCTGGGGGAACCACATCTCCTCGCCAACAAAGCCCCTGAATATTGATGTCATAGTGTAAAATATTGGTTCTTAGCTAGCTTGTATTTGGAGGACATTATCAAATGTTGACACTGCGTTTGGCTCACAGGGCTCTTCATGTGAAGAAGCTTCTATAAGGTCCCCTTGCAGCACCCCACCCCCAGTGTGTTGGGACCTTTGGGCAGATATCAATGGTAAAATATTTCTTGTTAGGATTTTAAAAATTAATTTTATTAAGTTATAATTTTGTACCCTATTACTGTAACTGCAATTGAGATATAGAAAATGTCACCTCCATCAAAAGACTCCCAATGTCCCTTCCCTCAGCTCCAGGCAGCCCCTGATCCACTTTCTCACACTGGGTTTAAAGAGAACAATTTTAGAATTTCACCATCTTTATAACGTTTTTGAGGACTATTTTGCTTGTGATACACATGAATAGTTGTTTTTCATGGTTGAGCAATATTCCACTGAGTGGATATACCACAAGTGATTTCTCCATGTTTGTTGATGGACACTGGGTTGCCTCCAGGTTTGGTCTCGGGTACATCAGCATATGGGTCTCTATGTAGACATGGATTTTGTTTCTCTTGGGTAAATACTCATGCACAGAATGATGAGTGTGTAGGTAACTGTAAAAAAATGTTCTCTAAATGAATAATATGACTCTAAACTTGACTGGCAGTATGAGAGTTCCTGCTCCATTTCCTTGGCAACACTTGGAATTATCAGGAATTAAATTTTGTTTGTCCTTATGTGGAATGACAGGATCTTGCTGTGCATTTTAACTTCTAATGGCTAATGGCAGCTAATTTTTTCCTGTGCTTTTTGACCTTTGAGAATCTTCTTTGGTAAAGATCTGTTCAAATACTTTCAGAGAACAGTTGGTCTTCTTGATTTCTCAGGGTTCTTTACATATGCAGGATACAAGCTCCCTGTCAGATGTTTATACAGTTTCCCAGGCTGCAGCAGCTCACCATTGATTGATTGATTGATTGATTGATTGATTGATTACAATGTCTTTTGAACAGGCTTGAGATAATTCAACCAAAATGCAACCAAAACACATGGACCCAACTGGATATTGTCCTCATGGCACTTCCCTGAGACTTCTGACACACCTTCCTCAAGCACCCAGTCAGCCAGGCTGGATGTCAGAGCCTAGGAATCAGAATTAGAAAAGACCCAGCCTGGGATGGGCAGAGAGCAGAGCATCTTCTAAGACCAAAATCTCGCTTTCGTGCATGTGCATGAATGAACTCTCAGAGGGCGGGACCGTCACCACCGAAACAGTCAGATCTACACGCGCTGAGCATTGTGTCCAGTTCCTACACAGGTTCTAGTTCTCACAACGGTCCAGCTCAGAGGAGGCTGCCAGTAGCTGCTCACATCTGCAGAGAGTGGGGTAGAACCAAAGCAGATGGCTGGTTCTGTTTTAACCTGCTGGGATGTCTCCTCTGCTGAGTCCCCTTATGTTTTGTTCTATGAACTAGGACTTGGTCTCAGACAACCATCAGTGACTGTGTTAGTCTCCACAGCTGCAGTAACAGTGCGCTACAGCTCAGACTGCAGGGATGCTTCTCATCTCTCCCAAGCTTCAAGATCAAGAGCCTTGCTCCCTGTGATGACTCAGGGGAGGGTTTGCCTCAGCCCCACCCCTGCTTTCTCAGGGTCTGCTCCAGCCCACCCCAGCCTTCTCAGCATCTGCCCCAAACCCTCCTCTGCCTTCTTAGATCTGCCCTGGCCTTCTTCTCCATTCTGGTGTCCTTTTAGCAGAAAGAATCCAATATTCATGGGTCGTCTCCCTGTAGGTGTCTGTTTCCAAAAATCTCCCTCTTTAAAAAAAATGAATTTGGGGGCTCAACTCACTCCAGAATAACCCAATCCTAGCTTAACTAACAATACCTGCAATGACCTGTCTCCAAATGAGGTCACATTGGGGGGCAGGGCAGACTGGGGATTTCAGTATGCGATTAGGGGATCACATTGAAAGTGACATGTACTGAGTTTCCATTGAGCTTAGTGTAGTCTTCAGCAATTCCTATTGGGGTGACCTGTTACTACCAGCACTCCCTAAGAAGAAAGTGAGAGTCTGAAAAGCTAGGCATCTGGCCCCAAAGCTGGCCCCAGGTCATGACTAACAACAGGGCTGGGAAACCACTGATCCCAAACATGCCTCTGTTGTGCCCTGTCACCCTCACCTTTAGTCTCTGTATACATTAGATCCAGTATCTCACACCATGGCCACAGAGAATGTGGACCGTGACACTGAACTCAGGACTGCTGGGAAGTGTGGAAACTCTTAAAGATTTGTATTTAGTCCAATATAGCACAGTCCCAAGCTGTGCTGCCACAGACAAGACCATGGTGCTGTGGATTCTGCCCCTGACTTGTAATAATAACACAGTCTGTGCCTCCTCCCAAAGGCAGAGCTGGTGTCCCACGGCCTCTGCCTAACGGTGGTGGACCCTCATTCTCATGGGTGAATGATACTTCTTCCCTGGAAGTTCAGGCATCTGAACAGCACAGTTGAAGCCCCCAAACACAGTCTGGAAAGCCAGCTGTTCTTGCAAGATGGCAATTATTTACAGCCAGCAAGCTGCCAAGTGATGGCCGCTGCCCAAATTAACATCAGATCAAAAGAACGGGAGTGTCTTTCTATCTCAGTTTTATTAGGCCTTGGAGCCATTTTAATAGACAGTCAAAAATCTCAGTAAAGAGAGTGGGAAAAAAAAAAACCCACGGTGTCCTTTTATTGATAGACAATAACCCTGAAGGGTTGGGTGAAGTTGTCTGTGTAGCCCTGAAAAGCAGGTCACACAAACTTTGAAAAAGGCTGAGGACTTACTGAATGTTGAGTTTGGGGGAGGAGAGGAGCAGCCATGGGCTTTGATTTTTGGTTTCCATGACAACTCTTTCTTGCAGAGTTAAAGTATCTCATTGTTACTTTAACAAGCAGCTTAAACCAACTCACAGGTAGTAGCTTTTGCTTTGCGCAGACAGAGGTCCAGAACAGATCTCACAGGAAAACTCACAGTTTTAGGGGTGGGGACTCTGGGGGAACAAGACTGGCTTTCCTATTTCCCTGAGGAATTACAGGTTCTCTGTTCTGGCTCCTTCATCATCTTCCAGGCCAGGCAGCAATGGTGCCCCTTCTGCCTTACATCTTGCCTGCTGTTTATTGACCTTTCACCTCTTCCTTTTGTCACTGCAAAGGTTCACTGCTTGCCCAGACAAGCCCAGGTGCATCTCCAAACCCTCACTCCCAACTATGAAGTTCCCTCTGACCCAATCTCCGTGGGCTGTGACGTCAGACCTGGGGAACTTTGAGACCCATTAATTTTTTCCTGCTAAAGATGGCAAGGGTTAAAAGCTAATTTTATAAATGTGCGAATCCATTTAGAGATGTATGGTAATTACCACACATCTACATTTCCCTAAGCCCACCCCACTGGTAAGTGGATGTGGGAATGGGATTGTAGAGCTGTCTAGTTCCGAAGCTCATGTGTCTCTCTCTCACACACACACACACACACACACACACACACACACACACACACAGTCTCTGGAAGTTCTCTTTGCAAGGACACAAGGACAAGTACCTCACTTCAGGTGACAGGGTGTGACTTATCTGTCCTCATAGAGCAGTGGGCACCTGCTGAGTATGCCCCATCCTCCAGCCCTGTCAGTCACTTAGTGTCACTTGCTTACTCCCTAGTCTATGTCTGTGAGGCAGGGACATGTCCTTATATAAAAGGGGGAAGGGAACCACAGAGACATCAAACAACTTGCTAGAGAGTCACCTGTCTCACACGGAGCAAAGCTGGGACAGGAACCTGGTCCATCCATGTTCTGAGTAGAGCTGCCAACAACCTCACCCCATGGGTGGAGGATAAGAAAGGAAGTAGACCCAGGGTTTCGGAGGCTGATACAGCCTTTATTACCAGAGCAACTTTTCAGACAGAATCTGTTCTGGTTATATGACGCACCCCATTAAAATGGCCGGATTAATATTAGAAGGGAAGTCATTCTGCACAGCTTCTGTTACAAAAGCAGGACATAGGCTGGGATACTGGCAGGGCTGTAGCCTCTCAGGCACATAATAAAGCTATTCATAGAGTAGAGATGGGTGGGCATTTCCCAGGCTGCCCCTCACAGCTTGAGTAGAGATAATCTCTTTATTCTTTAAAGTTTTCTGGATTTTTACAAATTTACTCCCAAATAAGTTGGTATTGATTTCTTATGGCAACAAACAAAAACCCAAACTCCAAATCCTCTTCTTCCTCCACCATTTCCACCCCAAGCTGACTGAGTTCTATTGATCAAAAGTTGGAATTAATAACGGGATTGGTGCAGTTTACAGCTGGAGACAGACTTTGGTGACACGTACAAATAACAAAGCATTAAAATATTTTCCCCTTAACAAAAAGCAGGTCAGGAAGGAGCCTGAACATCACTTGTCTACACTTCTAATGGTATCCATTTTTAAGAAGAAGATTGTTAGAATGATCCAGGAAGGCAAGAAGAAACATTGAATCTACTGACAAATTAGAAGGATAAGGAATCTGCCTGTTTGTGCTGACATCACTCTTGGTGGAGATTGGTGAAGGAAACTGTTTCCTCTCTTTCTGAGCGTCTCTTTCCAGGTCAGAACCTACACTCTGCCACATCAGACATGTTGGCTCATACCTGTTTCATTGCTGAAGAATCTCAGGTGTACTAAACACCTACAGAGTGAAGCACACCACACTCCCTCAAGAAGACAGATGTAAACACTTCATCAAGAGAGAAGGAAAGGCTTGGAAAGTTTGACCACACTGTCACACAGCCAGAGCTAGGAATAGTTTAGCTTGTTTTGATTGGAGACCCAAGGAATTGAGATACAGAGTGGAAAAGACTACGTGGACTAAGGATCCATAGAGTACAAGTCTCTCTCAAATCCAGACCGGGTCCCCTGACAAGACCCGCCCTCATGAAGCAAAACCTAGCAGGTCCCCTGGATGTCTGTGTGCCATCCAGCCCCTATGGCATTCTCAGGAGCTCTTGGTGACTTACAGAGAAGATAGCAGCCAGCGTCTCAATTCCTCCTGTGCTCAGGGTGATGTATGGGATCTTGTCCTGAGGGATCCCAGCTTTCCCAAAGATGCTGTTGGTGTAGAACCAGATCTGTAATGCAGAAAAGACCAAGGAAGGTCATCCAGAGACCTTAGCCTCCTTTCCATGCTAGACTAAGGTGTGAGACTCTCTCTGAACCTTGCCACCAAATCCAGAGTCACAGGTGAGCTGTGCCATGTAGCCATATGGTGTCCCCAACCCCCACTTCTTCACTAACAGACTCCTGTATTCTTGGGAGTGATGTCTGCCCATCCAAGACACTGCTTCATACACTGCCTCCAGTTAGGAACAGGTAGCAACAGAAATATTGGTGGGACCAGCACGAAGCTTCATATTTTACTTTAAGTCCTACATGTATTTATTTACTTGTTTATTTATTTATTGTGGGGGTGGTAGCAGTGTTGTGTGTCGGGGGAGAGGAGATCATAAGAGAAGTTGCAGGTGTTATCTGCATCCCCACTGAGTGGGTAGGGGAGGTAGGACTTTAGGCTCTGTCAGAATGAATGATGGCTGCTACACTTGCAGGGCAATACCTCACTAGCCCACCAGTCCCTGCAGCTCTGAGGCTATCTATCATTCCAAACCCTCAGTATCTCTGCATTTTTCATACCAGCTCCTTCTCCATGGTCTCCCAGGCCCAGTCACAGACAGATTGTAGACTCAGTTAAGAGTGTTCGTTATTGTTGCCCTGGATTTTAGTGCCACGGGTCTCTGTGCCTTCCACTCACGGGGAGGCAGAGCTTCCAGCCACCACCAACACTTGGTGTATATTTTCCTGTAGAAGCAATTCTCCAGCCTCATGCCATCTCAGCTCCTTTGGCCTCCATGACCCCTTGTGTCTCTAGTTTCCATTCTCCCTGAAGTGGCACAGCTGCGGACCTCCTCATCAGGTTGAAAGTCAGTGTCGGGAGTCACTGTGCAAGACCTTCTGTGTTTACTATAGTACGACTATGAAGAGGACTGAGACAGCTTGCTAAATGCATCTAGACAGCAGTAAGCAGGAGTCGTCCCTTACCCCCAGCCCCAGCCTGGATCCTGTGAGGTCCGCAGGGCTTGCCTGTCCCTTTCTGCCTGATCCATGTAGTACCCTGCCTCCACCCTAATTTCAAGAAGCGGGAGATGACTGCCTTCACCTTGACCTCTGTATGAACTGAAGGAGATATGATCGGACAGTTTCAGGCTCTTGTGAAAAAGAAGGAAGTGCCTGGGACACTCCGAGTCACAGGATCACAGGAAGCTGGAGCTTCCCTCCATCTCACCAAGCCAGCATGAGCAGGCTGCCTCAGGTTCTCTACTGCCATGGTTCTAACATGCTGGAGTATCCAGGAAAAGCCTTCATATAGCAAACAATAGGCATCCTTCTAGATGGTTCCATCTCTCCAAGACATTCAGACTCTTTAGGAAAAAGGGCCTCTGTTGTCAGTCATTGTGGGAGGTATCTGTGATGCCCTCCTCCTTAAAGGTGCAGGGCTGGTGTCTTTCTGAGTCTCCTAATGCTTCACTCTCAGCTCCTGGCACAGTGTTTTGATGAGGCAGCATGCCATGCAATCATTCTGTCTGTGAGAAGACTGAGGAGAAAGCAAGGGCCACTCCCTATGCAATGACACCAGAGTAGAGGTGCCCTCTGGGAACCCACTCTTCGTGTAGTACATGCTATGATACTGACCCCTCCTCTGTAACCCATGGCTCTTCACCCTTCTATCTGCTTTTGGACGTAAATACAGTGGTCATGGGATGAGAGATGTGGCCTGACCTTTGCCAACAAATGCTAGTGCCTGCCTCATCTTTGTTCAACATATGAGTAACTTTTCTGGTAGTGACCAATCAGCTAGCAAGAAGTAACTTAAGTGGATGGTTTTTGTTGTTTGCTTGTGGTTCGTGGTTTGAGAGGGTACGGTCTGTCATGGTGGGATTCGTGGAGCTGAGACTCCTTACAATTTTACAGACCATGAAGTAGAGGGCAAATAGGAAGCTGGGTTGTGACCCCTGAGACCTGGAGGAACATACTTTCTCCAGCTTGTCTCTGTCTTCTAAGCTGTCCACAGTTTCCACACACAGCACCACCACCTGGGGGCCATGTGCCCTAACACATAGGGACAGTCCACATTCAAACTGCAGTGCCCAGAGCAAGATTATGCTGACCTGGATGTGCTAGTTGGACATGGAAGGACCCATGGTTCTTCCAAAACATCTTTGTGTTGGTCCCAGAATCTGGCATCTTAGTGCCAGCAACATCCACAGCAAGTCTGACTCTAAACATAGGCAGGCCCTGGAGGTAGCAGTTTTTGCTGGATTGCCTGAGTGAACCATAGATGCCAGCACTCCTTATGAAGGAGAAATGGGGAGACAGAGTTGGAGAAAGAAGGTGTAGGGGTGGAAGAAGATGAAGGGAGAGAAAAATGAAACATGCTTATTGCAGCTGACTCTGAAGATAGAGGAAGGAGGCCACGAGCCAAGGGAAGGAGGCAACTCTCAGAAAGCTGGGAATGGATTTTCTTCTGGTGTGTCCAGGATTGGGTGTGGCCTGATTTGTCTTGCAGACTTCTGACCTCCAAAGCCGTACAATGATAAGTGGTTTGAAATCTCTGGATGTCAGTGCTGTGATTTTTTTTTAATGTCCACTGGTGACAAGAAATGCACACACTGGAGAGATATAATTGATTAATATTTATATTATTATATATGTTTTACCTGGGGGTGAGTGCTTCCCACACATGGCGATCTATGGTTGTTTTGAGGTCTAGGAGGAAAAGGTCTGCTCATTTATTAAACACCTTTTGGTTGTTCTCTTAGGCTTTTCCCCTGATGGGCAGAACCTACTTGCATTTTCTCTGTGTCCTGTTCAGGTCCCAGTTAAAAGCAAGGTGCGTTTCTCTGCCCATCCTTGTTCTATCAAGAGCTTTGCTGTGAAACATTAGGCTTTGTGGCAGGCCGGGATATGCACACTAAGGGTCTCTTGGGACTAAACCAGCTAAAATAGACAGGATTTGAAAATGGCCACACATAAGACACTCAGTGAGTGTCTTGAATCAACTCAGATGTTAGACAAACGGTCACAGTCCTCTCTCTCTCTCTCTCTCTCTCCTCTCTCCCTTTTTGTCTCTCTTTTCCTCTCTCTCTGTGTATGTTTGTGTATTTGTGTGTGTGTGTATGTGGTGTGTGTTTATGTGTGTGTGTGGTGAATGTGTGTCTAGGTCAGAGGTCAACCTCAGATGTCACTCCAGGTGCATCCACCTTGTTCTTTGAAGCAAGCTCTCTCACCAGCTTGGGCTGGCTGATTCCGGTAGGGTGTAGAGAAGGAGTAGCTTCTCTGATTTGTCTATAAAATGAGACCCGGTGTAAATTGACAGGGCAAGCTTCACATTGGACCTTGAGCTATCTATAAACCACGGTGTCTTTCTCATCTAAGAAGTACATATGATGCCCCCACCCTGTAGGACTCCTTGGTAACAGAGCAACGTGACCAATGGGAAGGTGCCTGCCTGGCAGTATTGACCAGTATCTCCTAAGGGATCATAGTCATCTAAATGGAGGGACAGAGCATGTTTTAAAGCCACCTACTGTTTTTATCTGGGTTAGGTCTTGGCTCTGGCCTCTGGGCTGTGGGGGAGAAGGCTGCAGAAGAGGGCCTGGACCCAAGCCAGGCTGGCATTTACAACTAAATAGAATGTGTCCTTTTGTTTATAAAATGGGAGAAGATGTGTTCTGTGGGTGCCTAGAAGTGAGGTGGGGACATCCTGAAAAACACAGGTGGGATAATTTGAGTGGGACATTGAGGACCCTCTCTGCTTGGGGCTTAAGTACCTAGAACTTGGGGGTTCAGGTAATTGGTGCTCAAGTCTCCTTTATACAGCGTCTAGCAGCGAGCCTTTGGGAAAATGTCTCAGTGTCTCTGCATAACAGTGGGGCCTGAAGGACAGCTCCTGGCCCCACGAACTGCTAATCTAGGCACCTGATCAGGGCCACAGCTGAGTGCACAGTCAGGCCACAGAAAGTAGATGGCCCAGGTTTCTGGCTATAGGTTCATGGGGACAGCGATATGGTAAAAGCAGGATTCTGAGTTGTCTGGAGATCTCTGTCCTGTCTCAGGGAAAACACATGAGCTTGTGAAGGTGGAAGCAGTCACCACCCTACAACCCACCAGACAGATTTTTCTGGCACAACTCTGTGCAGAATGGCTTGAAGGCACACCAGCACGATTCATCCCTTACAGAATATCCAAATGAAAAATGAGGTCCTGGGGGAGGAGGTGGGTCTGCCCAGCAATGGAATGGTTCTTCATCTAACTGTCTCATTGAGCACTAATTCCACATGTCCTTAAGACTCTAAGTGTGGCGTCAGGAAACTGCATCACTGAGAGTCTGATACACCTGACCTTGAGTTTGTCTAGGGAAGAAAACTACGGAGTGGGCAGTAGCCACTCTGGGCTGACCTGTTGATTCCCCGACTCCATTAGTTCTTCTCACTTAACTGGACCAAGGTAAAAATGACTAAGAAACAAAGTGATCACATTTTTTACACTGGTGTTTCCAAAAATAGAATCCAGAGTTGTTGAAATGTTGGCAGAATGTGTGGCTGCGATCTTCCCAGGCGGCCGTTCCCTGCTTCTGGACAGGAGCGTTGCTGTCGCTCCCTGTCCTACCTGAGCACCACCTGAATGACAGCCGCAGGTGCTGGGCTCTTGTTGAACAGGTATAAATAATCTGGGCTCTCTGGAAGGCCCTCCTCACAGCAATCCTTCCCTCCCTCTGTGCTGTGTGCCTAGACGCCTGTCTGCATCCCTTCATGGATGGAGAACTGACCACATCCCCAGGTGAGGCATCCCACTCGGTTTCCCAGAAAGAAGCAACCACACCCAGCTTCCTTGCTTCTCAGATTTGGAGTTTTTTTTTCCTTCTGGGACATTGGAGAGAGGCCTCTAGTGATGCCTCAGCTCAGACTCCAACAAGCTGAGGCCAACACAGCCAAGACTGCTTTATTTAAATCATGTTGGTCCTCTGTCCCTTTGACTTCCTATGTCTGTTTATTGAGAGCCATGACTCTTAGGTATTTCCAGGGACACACAGTAGGACAGCTGGTGGCAGTTCAAGGACAACCTTGCTTGCTGCTGTTTGGACATTGTATGGATAAGTCTGCTCCATATCCTTCTAGCCCATTCTACAGAGGTGAGAACTGAGGACAAGCCAAGTTCCACAGATGCTCAAAGGCACAGCTCAGCGGATGCTTACAGAGCTGGGTTTGAAGGACATCCAGCACTCACACCCTGGGCCACCCACATTCTGGCCTTCCTCAGGTTCTCTTTGGTGCTGATGCTGGTGTGTGTGCTGGTGTGTGTGTGTGTGTGTGTGTGTGTGTGTGTGTGTGTGTACATACTCACCGCATTGAGTCCACATAGTTGGTAGCTGGCCATGGTGATAATGACAGTGATGACCTGCCAGCGGACAAAGGGCGCCCTCAGAAGCTCCAACACAGATACCAGGCGGAGGTTCCTTTGCACACGGCTCTCGGCCAGGGCTTCCTCCAGTTCTTGGGAGACATCTTCTTTCCCCAGAAATGTTTGGAAGGCTGTGAAGGACAGGCAGGGATTGAGATGTTGGCTGTCTAGGATGTTGGCCCTGAATGGATGGGCCCCACTATCTGGAAATATGCTTATCAGAGGCCTTTGGAATCTGTACAAAAAATATGTTTAAAATTAGGAAGATAGGAGCTTAGAGACACACACCGACTTTCCTGAAGTCACTGAGTAGGCTGAGAGAGAATCTGTGTCTGTCACCCATCACTCCTCTCCCCAAAAAGGTAGAGCATGTCCAGCATTCAAATCCACTCCCAGGACAGTTGTCCCTATTGATCTTTTATATTCAGCCTTGCCTCTCATAGCTAGGGACAAACTGCACAGCATCAAGCATGTCAAACCTTGCTTAGAGCTCGTCCACCAGAACTGCTATTCCAGTGAATGTTCATTGAGCACCTCCTGTGTGCCTCGCCCATTCTCACTGTGGATTTCTGGAGGGGGGTCAACGGTCATACACACACACACACACACACACACACACACACACACGTTTGCCAACCCCAAAGCTGCCTCTATGGTTAAAAAGAGGCATAAACCTAGTGACCCTCATTAAGGCTCATTCCATGTGACCCTCAGAAATGTCCTGAGTGGAATGGGAGAGCAAAGATCCACACTTTCTCTTGATGGATGTGTTTCCAAGTCAAGCATTGCAAATTTCCAGTCATATTTTAACCCCTATTGAAGCAGACCCCTGAGACCATAACAGCCAGATCTCACAGCATGTTTTCAGAGTGGAGGCTTCCAGATTCATTGCCCTCTGTTTTCCCACTACAGGGCAAGGTAGCAGTGGTGATGGTTCCTGTGGACAGTCCATTCCACACACAGCAGGCATTGTCCTTAATAACAGGGCTTCTGCACCTCAGGCGTGTGAAATTGTTCTTTTTAAGCAGAAAAGTAAAGTGGCTGAGCCCATTCCAGATTTTACAGGCAGGGAGTGCAGGAGGGCTCCGGAGGCATTGCAAGCTGCTTCCAAGCATGTCTTTGGAAGCTGTGATTTAATGGTTTTGCCAGCACTGGTTAATCGTACAGGAGAAAAGTGACTGGCTTTTTACTGCACACTAAACCATTGTATTTTGAATGTTTCTTCCAAGTTCAAAATGCAACATCCGTGTTATAAAACAGTTTGCATATTTCCATTCCAAAACAAGGAAAACTTTATCCCCTACCCCTTTTACCTTGAAGTTCTCAGGCAAATTTAATGCACAGAGCTCATCAGAATTTCCCTGCACGGCCATGTCCTTGCTGACAGCTCCAGGGTCAGGTGCTCTCATTCCCCGAATTTTCTCTTCCCAGCATTCCCTCCTGCACCGCTATTGCATCTTTAAGCCCCACCCCTTCACCCCATCATCTTCTGTCAAGATCAGAGAACAGGTGCCAGGGTGATGTTTGTTAGTATGGCTCAGATAGTAAATCTAGAACTTTCCTCCACAACAGGGTTCTCCACTTTGATACCAAGGGCTTCTTGAGCTGAGTAGCTTCAATGGGGACATTACTGCATGGTCAGATGTTTGACACTGACCCTGGATTCTACTCCCAGATGTGATAATCCTTTTATTTGCCTAGTGGGTACAAAATGCTGTAACCTTCTGTTGTGGCTTAAACTGTTTACCTGTTATGGTAAACAGGTGTATATGGTACCTGTGAATGTGAGCTCTGGAAACAGTCACCTAGAGAGGACTGGTGATGCTGGGGCAGCCCTGGTTCATCTGACTCTTTCTTAGGAGTCACAGAGGATGGATGCTGAAACTCAGTGAGAATATAAGCATGGAGGAGACTGGGAGGTGCAGCTGTCATTTACACTGTTGGTATTGGAAGACTAAGCATGTGGGAGCACTGAGGATGCAGAAGGACTAACAACGCCTGAACACTGAGGCACAGACCTGAGGATGCTAGGGTACCAAGGCTACAGAAGACTAAGGGTGTTGAGGCTCTAAGGATACTGGCCACCATCACCACCTAGCAGAGGAGTATGACTCTGCTGGAACTTTGATTTTAGACTTCTGGTCTCCAGTCAGTTGGTGTAGTTAGTTTTCCTGAGCTGGCAGGCAGCCTGGGACTCTGTGCTGTGGTGCCAGCCATAGTTTATTTATTTGAGTACTCTTCACCTCTTGAGGAGCAAAGCCCAGAGTGGTCTGGCGGCTTTTTTTTTCCCATAACAAAGAAGGCAAAAGAATGTCATGTGGAACACTCCCAGTGATCCTTTGTGATCATGTGCAGAGAGATGCTCTAAGCTCTGTGTCTTGCACAGTGCGGGACTAAGGACTTCTAAAAATAGGAACTTTGTCAAGCCATTTCTTTTCAGCAGCTACTGGTATTTAAAAGTAGGATGTCATGAGGTTTCTAAAACAGGCTCAAGGTCTCTTCATTATCCACAGTCGTGATGTCCTACATGGGGGAAGAGGGAGTGTAGAAGGAGATGTTGAGGTTCTATGTAGCTTTATTCAATTTTATTGTGACTGGGCCTGGAACTTCATGGTCTGTATGAGTGTGTGGGAGAACTGTGGAGAAGCCAGCAGGGCACTGTTTTCTGTTACAGGATGTTTGATTATTGTACACAGAAAAGCTAATTGTTAGCAAAATATACAAGCTTAGAACGATATTGTGTTTGTCAGATGCAGTTAGGTGCATCCTGTAGAGGTGCAGTTTGGTGTGTCTCTAAAAGCCTCCACAGATAAGAATGCTAGGGAATGGAGAAAGTTCCTGCCTATTCTAAGGTAAGTAGCTTGGTAGGGGTCTTGTCTTTGCACTATGACCCAAGGCAAAGTCAGCTGGATGGCCTTGAGCTGCCCCACTTAAAAGATGAAATAGTTTGGCCCCTCCTCACTTGCTTGGAGCCTTCCAACGGTGTAGGAGGGGAAATTAGAGACTTCTTTTTATAGCAATTGGACTTTTGAGAACTCTCTATGGCTTGGAATTGCTTCATAGAAGGAGCTCCAGGTAAGAGATACGAATTTGTTTTGGGGGCTTGCAGGAACCACAGAGAAGCAGCTGGAAGAAAACTGATGAAACAGTAGTCTAGCAAAGAGAGCTAAGGAGCCCTCTTGGATTTGAAGGAGCTCAAGAGAAAGGTATAGACTAGTTGCTGGTATGGCAGATAGAAAGAGATTTCTAAACAGTTAGCAGGGTAGTTGTAGAATCAGGCTTGTGAATAGATATTTTGTATACAGTTAAGAAAATAAAATTATGTTTCTGAGCTAGCAGGTTTTTAACTTCAGCTCCTGCCTCCCATGTCTTTATGGGTGTAAGATTGGATAATTTAAGCGACTAAGTGCCACAGTTTTCCGTTGTGATCAGTACACCGTGATACATTGCTTTTGTACAGTTTACTAGTCAGGGAATTGGATAGTGATTAGCAAATTGGAGGCTGATAGTTTTGTCTCTTGATTGAATTAATCTGAAAAATATACAGATATTTTATTTATAAAAAAAAAAAACCTGCTAAGGCTTCAAGGCATGGTTGTGCACATCTGTTATCCTGTCCCAGGTGAAGGGGAATCAGGGGCACCAGGATCTCAGAGTCATCATGGTTTCTGTGGTGGCTGGAATGAGATCTCCTCCACAGGCTCATGTGTTTGGAAACTTCATGTCCAGTTGATGGTGCTGTTTGAGGAAGCTCACACTTCCACTAGCAAGGAGAAAGTGTGTCACTGGAGGGTGGATTTTGAGAGCTTTCAGTCTTTGCCTACTCTCAGTGTGCTCTTTCTGCTTTGTGTTTGGGGTTCAAAATATGAGCCCTAAGCTTCTGCCCTGGCCACCTTGCCTGACACTTGCTTCCATGCTGAGCTCTTATCCTCCTGGACATGTAAACCCAAATAAGTTCTTTCTTCTTGAGCTGCCTTGGCCATAGTGTTTGGTCATCACAGCATCAGGACAGTAACTCATGCAGCTTCATAATGAGCTGTAGGTCAGTCTCGGGCTACAAGGGACTGAGTAAAATGAAACAAACAAAAATCCTCAAAGAAATTAAAGCTTTAAAAACTAACAAATGGCAGCACAAACCAAGTTGTGACACAGTGGGGACATTGCCTGTGCTCCAGTTACAAGGCACTGTAAGTCTCAAGACTAGCAGAGTCTAGCAGAGAAGGCACAATTAGAAAATGATTGATTTATGTTCTCAAGATAAGGGAGACAGTTCTGCGGGAGTGTGAAAGTAGCAGCGTTTAAATGAAACCATGCAATGAAAAGAGATCTTTGGAAATGTTTCTGTTTAGAGTCAAGACTGTGCACTCAGATCATCCATGCGAAATCTTGTACCTGTACATCTAAAACTGAGTTCAGATCCCAGAACCCATGCAAAGCCAGACATGGTAGTGCATGTCTGTAAGCCCAGAACTCCTATGGCAAGACGGAAGGTAGAGCCAGAATCTCCAGACCACCATGGCATACACAGCTGCAACGAACAAACAAACAAACAAACAAACATCCAAAAACAAACAAACAAAACAACAACAAAAACAAGCAACCAAACAAACAAGCAAAAAACCAAAGAAAGACATCCTCAAATGGAGTGGAAGGCCAGGACCAACACCCGGGGATATCCTCTGACCTCTGCATGCGTACTACGGCACACTCACCCCTGAAGTCACACATATGCAGGTAGAGAAAGAGAGTAATAATAAAAACCCCAGTATCTTACAAAGAGGTTTTTTTTTTTTAAATCCCTGCTTTACAATAATCCAAATGAGGGCTTTGTAAAATTGTGCTTGTCTATATAAAAAGCGAATCCTTTTATTATTTCACTAGAGTGGCTGGCTGACATTGGGGAAAATGGAGATTTTCTGGCGACGTTTTCGCTCTCTCCAGAGGCTTTGTTCGAGGGATGGAGCTGTGCAGTAAATGAGATGTTCCAGGTCAACAGCCTCACTGTCTCATCTATCAGGCTCTGTGGGCTCTCGTAGGACAATACTGAAATTGCCTTGGCTCCTGCTTGCTCTTTTTAGAAGACAAATGAGGTGTCCCCCCCCACACACACACAGCATATTCTGTAGGATTCTTGCCCTTATTCAGTTCTCCTATGACTGACTCCCCCATTAGGTAATAAAGTTAGTGTTGTTATTCTTCAGGTGAGAACAAGGAAGGGACTTGGCCTGAGACTGGATGTCTGAAAGTGTGGTCTGGGAACTCTGTATGAGGAGGCTGCAAGGGTGAAGACTGAAAGGCCAACAGTGTAACACACATCATGGGAGACCTGCCTGGCACAGTTGAGTTGGTGTCACTGCACTTCTGAGCAGCCCCTGAAGGAGTAGCTCCCAGAATGCTCTCCACCAGGAAGCCTGGATGCGCATCTGGAAAGGAATTAACTCCCCATGCATCCACACTGCACTGTATGTGGGCTGGATGGGCTCCTGCCCATGGAGAACATATGGTGTGTTGAAGCATGGAAATGTCTGCCCACATCTGTGCTCACAGCTGTCTCACAGCTGGGTGGCAACTGCAGTGGACAAGATACCAAGGACAGAAGAGACCAGGAGTGTTCCTGTGACTACCAGGTGTTCCTGAAGTCTCCTTCTGAGCATCAGTAAAGGCCCCTGGGAGTAATATCAGTGGTATTGCTTGACCCGAGCTTGTCCCACCCACACAGACTCATAGTAGTGCAAGAGTGGAAATTCCCATTATCCTGTGGGACTTGATACTTCTGTTTTTGTTTGTTTGTTTGTTTGTTTTTGTTTGTTTGTTTTGTTTGTTTTGTTTGTTTTGGCTTGGTTTGGTTTGGTTTGGTTTGGTTTGGTTTGGTTTGGTTTTTCGAAGCAGGGTTTCTCTGTGTAGCTCTGGCTGTCCTGGAACTCACTCTGTAGACCAGGCTGTCCTCAAACTCAGAAATCCGCCTGCCTCTGGGACTTGATACTTCTGTTCCTCAGTTAAAAGGCAGTAAGGCAGAGCTGGCAGTGGTTTTAGTTGCCATGAGCTGCTGGAAGGAATAGCTCAGGGTGAGGTTTAGATAGTCTCACAGTCTGGAGGCTACAAGTCTAAATGGAAGGTATCATTGAGTTTGTTCTCTGGGGTGATGCATTTTCTATTCTCCGCCCCCCTTCCTCTGCCTTGTTTCTGAATGCCATTCCACTGGGGCTTCTGACCTCAATATATAAATTAGGGGTGTGCAATCTTTCGGTCCCTAGCAAGAATGAATGTTGTTTTAACTTTTGATTCCCCCCTCCTTTCTTCTCCCTTTGCATCCTGAGTTCTGGGCAGACACAGGAGACACCCTTGGCTTTTGCTCATGCCCCCTCCTGCCGTCAGATTCATGAGCACAATCTCTGTGAGCTAAGATTAGCACTAACTACACTGTACCCATTAACATGAAGAGGACTGTGTGGAATTATGCCTTTCCTACCTTAAGCCTGTGAAGAAGAATATTTCCTTTAGCCTGTCTCTAGAAAAGGAGACCTGAGGTACAGGAAACTGGGCAGGTAGGTGTTGGGATTCACACAATTATAGCTAATCAGTAGTCACCATGGTGGCTTCTGTTTTTACCAAGCCCTGTCAGAAATGGAAGTTGTTGAAAACAGTATAAACCTTGGGACATTTCTGGCAGAGGCTGGGAATGGGTAGCGTTCCTGCTGTTCTTGGTAAGGTCAGAACAAGGTCACAGTTAGGACATCTGATGTGAGAGCATTGGCCCAGTATGGGAGCTGCCTGACTCACATGTCTAAGGATGGAATGGCTTTGAGGACTGTGAGTTCTTTATCCCAGAAGTGTACACGGATGCTTGGTGACTACCTCAGAGGTACTGTGAACCCAACTCCAACAGGAAGACAGATGAACAAGAGGGTCTCTGTCTACATGCCATACACATTCACATGCCTAGTATCAACCTAACTGTACACAGTCCACAGTTATCCTCACCTGACTCATGCCAATCATCTCCCCATCCAATCATCTATCACCTCCTCCAGGCAGCTTTTCTCAAGTTCCCCATTATCACCTCTTTGGAACTCAAGACTTCTCTCCGGTGGCTCTTGGCATGGGGTGACACTCCCCTGATCTGTGAAGGCATAGGGTTCCTAATGGACTCTTGCCCACAGCAGGCTTTAGCACTCAGGGCTCTACTTGACTTTGATCCACATCTTTTTTTACCGGGACACTGGTGAGAGAGTCCATGGAGAGATCAACTCATTCTTTTTCCTAGCTGCCAGGAAGCTCTAGAGATGCACTATTTCTTTGGTGGTTCCTCCTGGAAAAATAACAGAACTATCTCCTGTGGTCCAGCCATTGACAAAGGCAAGTTGGAAGTACTTCATGTCAGTTACATAATGAATCTTATGAGCTCGGTGTTATAGACAAGGCACACAGGTGAGTTCCTTGACGGTTCCTAGTTCCCATTGCAGCCTGTGTTGCCTGACTCATGCATAGCCCCATCCTGCCATCTTGAAAGATGGTCTCCTTCGGCCAAGTCCTTCTCGTGGGGGCATCTCTCGGGTTCTCCCTCTGCCCCCAGCCCAACTTTCTAGAAGGATCCTTGCGATGGTACTGTCTCCTCTTAGGCAGATACTCTTTCAGTCTCAATCCAGCTGATTGGCAGCCTCGATTCCATCAACGACCTTCCTTCTCTTGTCTTGTGTCACCTTCAACTTTGACTATCAGCAGAATGGGGTTGAGAGCCACCTAGGGGATTAATACAGCTCACTCTGGGTATGTCTCTGGACAGGATTAGACCAAGAGGGATTTGAGATGATGAATAGGTTAATCCATTGGTGGATATAAAATATGAAAAGACCATGGGGACAAGGGAAGTGTGGAAGGCAGGGCCTGATGAAGGAAGTGGGCCACCTGCCAGTGTACCTTTGGGAGCTGTCTCTTGTCCTGACCTGTCCCTGTGAAGGTTCCTGTTCATCATGGTGTGAATTGCTTTGACACATCTACTGTGATAAGCAGAAGCTTCTGAAACTGCCCTTCTCTATACTGTGTGTATTAGATTTTAGTCACAGGGGTGCAAAATCTGATGGACATACCATGCCTTTACAACAGGTTCAGGCTCTAGGAATAGGAAGCAGACCACTTTAATAAGGAGGGGTGGTGGAGGCCATTTCTCTGCCTTCTACACTAGCACTATGAAGAGCTGAAAACAGTGGGAATCATTGGCAGAACTTGAAGACTCGCTGAGATTTCATAGTTTTCTCTTATAACGGCATAGTTTGAGGCTCAGAGAGGCTTGGGTGCTGAGCCAAAGGAAGCTGGCTCAGTGCCCTGTCACCTCACCTGCTTGGTCAGGGGGATCAAGCCAAGAAGGAGATGGAGACATCATGTGTCCATGGGCTATGAGAGCAGACACTGCCCCAGCACTGGACAGTGGATGACTACACCAGGCTTAGGAAGGCAGATATGCTCACTACTATATCACCAACACACCAACACACCAACACATGCCACGCTTCAGGGTTTCCTTAAACCACTCTTCTCCTTCTTTCATGTCCTACATGAGCTGAGAAGACAAGCTTTGCTTGGACCATTGAAACACTTGATTCTAAAGTAGAGCCCAGGTCCTTTGGGATGACTAGAGCTGAGGCCCAGAGAGTCAGACCTGCATGGACCTCCATGCAGAGGTATACAGACGTCCATACAGACATGCAGAGGTGGAGCTAGATGAAGACACAGAACAGGTATAACCATTAATCTCAAGGCTCTGCCTTAAAGGACAGACACGTGTGGTAGAAATTTCCCGGGTCCAATCTATTTGCAGCAGGAGGTCTGTGATTGGATAGGGAAAAGGGAGGCGGAGCTAAGGGTGGCAGAGGAAGAGACATGGAGAGAGATGTGGGGAGTGAAGAAGGCGAAATGGATGTGGACCCGAGTAGCTTCAAGTAAATAGGCATATATGAAATCTAAAGGTTAGGGAAATTGGGATAACTTTCTAAATTGTCTGGGCATCTTGTGTATTGAGATTTTATTGATTTTATTGTAAAAAATCCATTGGTTGATGTTAAGCATTTAGAGTTTTGATTTACCGGGTAATGGGTGTGGTAGCTGATTGTTGAGTGGAGGATCGTGATGTGGGGCTAGCGAGGCCACAAAGGGAACTCGGGAGCTCTGGCTCCGTTGGAGAGCCTGCCGGGATGAGGACATGGGGCAGGTGGCCCACTGGTAGCCGGCATTAGTGCAGGAACTTAGTGGCTATGCTGGGAGAGAAGCTGGGCGCCTTCTTTTCTAATACCTCCTGCTGCAGACGCACCATGAAGTGTGCATGCCTTTCTCTCTTCTGTTCCATCTCCCTTGACTGCCCTTCCATGTACAATGCATGGAGGCAGTTCACATGAACCTCAAAGCTTTTCCTTCATTTAAATGTACTGGTAAGGATTGTCATCAGACTTTCAAGGCTTGTTCTTCATGTACCAACTCATCCTCATCTCTTGTTACGCTTACCACGGCTACTTATATAGAGCCATGAGCTACCAACCTCTCAGGCCTTCATGTGGCTTCTCTCAGCTGGTGTCAATCACCAAGCCATTATCATTCTCTACCTGAATAGCAGAGACTGGAGTATCCAGACGCCACCACTCGTTGCCCTCTTTCTTTGGAGAAGACCCTGACATTTGTGGTAACAGATGGCTGAAGAACTGCATTCCCAGACGCTGTACAGGGAAGAGGGGCTGTGAGATCATGGTCTGTCCAAGGGGACATGAGCAGAAGTTTGTGATACTGCCAAGGGAAACTCTGAACCCCTCCTTCTCCCTTGTCTGCTTTTGGCTGGAATGCAGGGTGATGGCAGCCACTTTAGAAGATGATACCTGGAGGTATCATCACAGCGGTCTCCCTGGCCCTGATCTATAACGTGTCTATTTGCCCATCACATTTTTCATAATGGCGTTACATTTCTACTCAGTTAATTAATTGTCCTTCCTCTTGGGTTTGGACTCTTGTTCCCAGTTTTAGGCTTAGACAGTGTCTCTTAAATAAATAAAATCAAGGGCTAGGATTCGATCCCTGGCCACTGTGAACTAGTAGTGGGACTGAGTGGAAATGTCTGAAGGGGCCCAAAAAATTTGTTACACTGATGACCCCAATTCATGGCCTTTCTATGGTGGTGTCCTTTGCCTTCTGAGTGTGATTTTCTTTAAATAACAAGATTTCACATTAGGTTCTTAAAAATATGCAAGTACTTCCTCCCATTTTGCACTCATGGGTGGTGTCTCTCCACCTTTTTCTTTTTAAGATGGGTTCTTAATCTATGGCCTAGACTGTCCTTGAATTCATGAGGATCCTCCAGTGCTGCAGGATATTTGATCACATTTGAACCCCAAGACTGTGAACTGGAAAAACCTGTTTCTTGTTGTGGTGCGACTCAGCCCCAGCACACACCTTTAATCCAAGAGCTTTCTGTTAACAGGATTAAATAAAGTCAACTATGGGTTAAGAGGTAGAGCATGCAACCAGTTGACAGGGAACATAAGAAAAAACAGGAAGTAGAAAGGAGGGACATCGAATTGAAGGGTATTTAAGAGAGCGTGGGAAAGAAGAGAGGGCTTTTTCCTTTGGGGATGTTTGTGGAGCAGGGTGGTCAGCTGGGTGCTTTCTCTCCCTTTCTGAACTAGCAAGTCTTCACCCCAACATCTGGTTCCTGAGTCTTCACTGGTAAAATTGAACATTTGGGATTTTGTTTTTTAAGAACAACACTCCTGCCTCAGTTTTCAGCATATGACGTTTACATGCTTGCTCCACCACACCTGGAGCTTTGTTTTCTATTTCTGTTCTGTTAGGGAAACTGGAGATTGAACCCAAGTCTTCACACGTGCTAGGCAGGCAGAATGCCACCTACACTCTCTATCCTCAGATATGTCTGCCCGTTCTAACAGACCACTCCAGTCGCTCCAAGATGGCAGGAATGCCATCTCATGATTCTGTCTTTCCCATTGCCTGACAGAACACTCGGAATGTCAAGAGACAATTGTTTGCTGAACATCTGGATCGAAATTGATACTGTTATTGACAGGAATGTAAATCTCAGTATTATGTTTCAAGCCATGATCTCATTATCTTTGTTCTTCTTACCAGGTGTGAGCATAGTATTTATCATGTACTGTGATTTAATAAGTGTATATCAAACACACATATACACACATTCCTACTGGGCTGTGAAATAAGACTTTGGAATCTCATTCGTTCACTGCATCCCACATTGCCCACTCTGACTATATGTAATTGAAGCGCCTCCCAAAGGTACTTCCTTAGCTGGGCAGGTGGAGAGGCATTCTCCCAAGTCAGGCCATATCATGTTGCCACAGGAGGACTCCATTTCTTCCATCAAGCCCAATTGCTTTCTGGAATCATGTTTCTTAGGCTCTTTTCACCCACCTTCTTCATACTGCAGAGCCTCTGCTATCTGAACCGTGACTAGCTGAAGAGAGTGGGTGTCCCTCAGCATGGCGCTTTCAGAGAAGCTGATGCTTGTCCTATCCCACCCTATAGCATCTACCTGTGACCCAGGCATAGGCTGGCATTGTGTGTTGAAAGGGAATGATCCTACCTTTCATGGCTCCTGCCTCATCGTGCTTTTCAAAGAGGAGGTAGCGTGGGCTCTCAGGGAGAAATGGCAGGCTTGCCAGCTGGACCAAGGCAGGGACAATGATCACTCCGAACAGGTATGGCCAGGTGCTCTCCTGTAGGGAGAAGACTCTGCTGATGGAGGGGTCTTTAGTTGTTTTACTGGGGATACTGGACTGAGCCTCCCTGCTCAGCTTGTCCACACTGGCAACAACTAAGAGAAACAACAGAACACTGAGTTGGTGTGGCCTCAGAGTCCCCATGGACGGTGACCTAGCACATCTCTTGAAAAGCAAATGGTTCTTGGAAGCCAGATCACTGAGGGAGTACCAGAGGTGGCTGCCCCCCACCCCCAGCGTGGGCCACCATGGCCAACCTGGGGTCTTGTTAGATCGCTTCCACTCCTCCAGCATGGCTTGCCATTGGTATGCTTGAGTGTGAAAACTGGACCAAGATTCCTCCTGTGCAGTATCCACCATCTTCCTATTGTCAATGAAGATAGGGGAAAAAAGGATGGCCCATATGCATGGAGGACCTTCACTTTCCACTGTCAGGGAATGACTAATGGCTACTTCCAACATGTGTCACCAACTTACTGTGTGCAGCACAATTTAATGCATACGGTGCAATTTGAATGCTCTGTGGAGCATATGTTCTTGTGCAAATCAAAGTGACATCCTTCCCTGTCTTTGTTAACCAGCTTTACAAATATTCTACCACTGTGTGACCTGCATAGAAGCATGTCACCCTGGGCAGTGTTGGTGGGAAAGACAAAAGGCTCTGGCTCCAAGCTGAAGACTCAATGTGTTTTATTTCCTAAAACAGGAAAAGAAGACAGCCTAGGAGAGGATGACACACTGAAACCTGGAAAGTCTTCACACGATGGACAGAAGTCTGCTAGCCTATTCAGGGCCAATGAGCTCCGAGCCCTTGGGTGTACATGACTGCTTGTCCTCATCCCACAGTCAATTGTCCCTGTCAGCTTTTTTGAGACCCACTGTAGAGCTCTGATGGCAGGGAGCCCATGAGAGTGCCAGACACTACCAGGGTGCAGCAGCAGGGACCCCTGAAGCACAGAGCAAGTCAGAAGGGGCCTGCCAGGACACTCAGCCAGTGCTGGCTCAGCCCTCATCTCCAAGGTGACTCCAATCCTCCCTCCACCTCTCTGAAGCTAGTGAGTACTTCAACTCTGCAGCCAGAATAGTTCTTGCATCTCCCTTTGAATGGCAGGTGAGGCCAAGTCAGGCTTCTCAGTTTGAGTAGGCTTGTGACTAGAAGATCATGCAAAGAGAGAAATTGGGTGATCTCTGAAAGGTCAGAGGGAGCAATCATGGGTGAGGAGGGCCAAGGAACACAGATAGGTTCCATTCAAATGTTGTGGAATGTTCTGAATGTAGATGGGCTCTGGTGGCATCATTTTGTGAATATTCTAAAAACCATAGGGCTTTTAGTATAAACTGACATGCAAATTTTATTTCAGTGAACCATTTTAAACTATGGTAGAACAGACAATCTGTCAGTTCTGCCTGTGCATTCTGTACTCACAGGTACCACCCACTGTAGATGGAAAATATTCAGGAAAAAAAATCGTATTTGTGTTGAACACTCACAGACAGACCTCTATCTCTGTCATCATTTCCTAAGCAGTACAGTGTAACAAGTATTTACATAGCATTTGCATGGCATCAGTTATTATAATGAGTCTCAAGATGATGAGTAGGTTACATGAAAATATCATACAAGAGGCATTCTGATAAGGAACATTAAAAACCACCATAAGTGAGGCAGGCCTTTCAGCCTGGCCCAGGGTCACCCAGTGAATGGTAAAGAACCTTGCTCTTGTGCAGACAGCTCTGATCTGAATTTGCTAATACTCCAGTCATTATGGCCATGGGCAAGTGCCCTAAACTGTCCTAGGAGGGGCCTTGAGGCCACCAGAAGAGCCTTGTTTTGCTTGACAGGAGCTGGAACCAGGTGATCTGAATTTGACCAACTATCTTTCTGGTTCAAGGGCTGTCCATGATGCTGCTTGGCATTATACTAACATGAACCAAGGACCAGCATCTCATGCTGCAATGGCTTCCAATAGCTGCCTTCTCTATGGAGAAGCAAATGAGAGTGGGAGGGGCTTTCTCATACACTGACCTGTTTCAGGGTCCTTTTTGCTACTCCTTGGTGGTAGCCTCCGACTTGGGCTGTTTTTATGTTTTGTATGTTTTAAAAACATATAATTCAAAATAACCATATAAAAACAAATAGTGCATTCTCTTTCACATGGATCCTAGATTCTAGTCATGCATCTGGACAAGAATTAATGTTGATAAAGACTAGTAAACCAGAAAGAGTCCCTTGAGAAGAGAAAAAAAGGGGCTTTAAGGGAGGGCAATGTGAGTGGGTAGGGGCAGTGCAGGTTGGCAAATGAGAGGGAAAGAGTACAGTGGACAGAGGGTATGGGAGTGTAAGGGGGATGAGGGAGAGACACGTGGTAAGGGGAGTTAAGCAGAACAAAGTCTGAATGAAAATGGCATAAAGAGACCTGTTAACTCATCAGACAACTGTGTATTGTCCTCCCCTAGGCAGGACGTAGGCAGGTGCCATGAATGTTAGCATTGGAGGGGCCAGTGAGGACCTGAGATAATGGGGAAGGGATGCAGGACCCCAGCTCAGTGGCTTTATGCCAGGGTCCTTGTACCCATTGTTCCCAGGAGAACAGATGTGGGTCATCTTGTTGACCAAGACAATGTTTAACACCCCAGTGGAGAAGGTATGTGGGTGTTCTAATAACTATATCTTGCTCTTTCAATTGCAAGGCCTTTGTTTTAAAGATAGACTTCTCTGCCCAACTTCTCCCAAGCTATGGAAGAAGTCTTTGGTCCTTTTTATATAATCTCCTCCTAGACTATGAGACAGTCACCATTTTAAAGTAGAGTGGGCACCATGGATCTTATAGAATCAAGTTCTTAATAAAGTACAACACTGAGTGGCCAGGGACCCCAGAGAAATGAAGAAGGGGACCTGAAGGTGACCGGGCTACACTGGCTACTAGTGGAGACATCTTTGACTGTTACTGAGTGTAAAACATCAAGATGCTGTCTACCTTTGAGGCTCTTTGGAGATACAATGGGGGCACTCTTCTTTACATTTCTTCCTATTCATGGTCTGTATATGGGAGACTGTCAATGGGGTGAGTCTTCTATCACACAGCTCTGTGAAAAACTGAATTACTTTGTTTTTCAGTGTTCTTTCTTCTAGGTGACTGGGTTTCCAAAGAGCCACCCCTGGTCTCACATCTTGATGTATCTGCCAGTGCTTGAAGCATGGAGGGTGTTCAGCATGTACTGGCAGATTGAATGTGTTGGGCGAGGTGACTGGTGATATGGATGTAGCTGCTAGACATGAGACCCCCTGAGACCCCCTCGACATATTTGTTTTTAAACTTAAGCTTTTCCTATATGGCATAGCAGAGCTGACACTTTATAGTAACATAATGGAGATCTCCCTTTGCAGCAGTCTTATGGCTTCAGCTTCATTGGAGAGAAACTTGAGCCCTGAATAGTCAGAGAATCCATAGGAGATCCCTCGAGATGTTGGGGGACTAGCTGGATGGTGGGTTAGCTCTTCTGACACCTGCATAAGCTCTTCCCTTGTTATTGTTCCTCAGCTCAAAGCAAAACAGAGCGGTAGCTCTCTCAAACCTGGCAGCCGCTATTTAACTGGGGAATTTGTGTGTCAGTTCTATTAGGCTAAATCTGTCCCCTGAGCAGAATTCATCAGTCATCACTCAAACTTAGCTTCAATGGCTCACAACAGCACAGCAGGGATCACATCAAAGGAAGATACAGGTGTGGGTATCAGCCGATCTGTGAGGTAGACGCTGTATGAAAAGCTGGGCCACCCTGAGAAGGAGGTTCTGCTGCACATCTAAGTGATCTGAGTGTGGAGGAGCTGGGGCTTGGGTGGCAGAGAGCTTCATCAGCAGTGACTACAGAACATCTGTGATCTTGCCACTCCCACCTTCAGCCACTTCCCAAGGAAGGGCTCTGATGGCCACAGCTTCACGGTGCCCTGGGATACAGTGTAGCCACCTGAGTGTGGAGTAGCAATCTTTCCCTTCCTCCAAACCAGTCTCCAAAAGTCTGTTCCATTTTCTATAACATTTGCATTCCTTATGACCATATTTGTTCTGGATATTTTTGGTGCGCATCCATGGCCCGATACAATTTCTACAAAATGAGAGATCTTTGTACAAGTTTATATTATTACCCCATTTTCCTCTGTTATCAATGATGACATGACAACCCACGGACATGTTCCTCATGTCTTTGCCAGTATGTGGAGACCCTACACTCCTATACACACATCCCCTCCAGCCCACCACTGTCTCCTGTTTTCAGAAGGGGTGGCCTGTCTTCTGCCTTGCTTGGTTCTCAAGATAAGTCTCTGTTATTCCCATTTTATAGACAAGGAACCTGAGGCTGGGGGGGGGGGGAGCTGCTGGGAAGTCTTACAGCAAAAGCTATCCATAAACAAACTTTATTTTGCTCCTATTTGAAAGACAGTCAAACTTCCACACTGGTTTTAAAGGTCACTGACCCTATGAGCCAGACTCTTAGATGGGATGGATGTTGTTGAGTTTGTACAGATTTACTGAGTCTTTGGCACCCCTGCTAGTTCTGATTCTCAGCTGAAGAAGCCAAGGTACCAAGATTTTTCTACTCCATTGACAATTACACTCCCTATATACACAATAAATTATATACTATAAATAGCTGTGGGGGTGGGAATGAACCCTGGCAGGTGGTCATCAGCTCTGTCACCTTAATGTCTGCTGTTCACAGGGTCAAACAGGACACTGTGTAGGGGTATCTTGCTGAGGCACACCCAAATCCCATGACTATAACTGTAAAATTCTCTCTCTTACTTCCTAAGTAAGAGTTAGCTACCTGGAGCCAGGTGAAAGAGACAATAACTAGCCTACAGTACAGGCTTGCCTCGGCATCTAGTTACCAGTAACAATCAAAGGCAGCCATTGCTACACACTTCAACAGGACTCAAGTGTGGCTACTCATTGAGAGACTTGCTTAAACCTCTTCTGCTGGGATACAGATGTATTCATACTTCCAAGACTATAAGGTACCTAGCAAGACTTTGCCTGCACATTCCTAGTCTCTCACCCTGCCCAGACTGTCTCCAAGGTTGCAACTGTAGCTCCAGGCATTGAGCAAGCCACTGGTGCACGCTGGTTGGTGGGGGACAATGAGAAGCCTCTTTCTGTCTCTTCCCATCACCAGAGTACAGCAACTACCTTATCTAGGCCAGCACTCATTCTACAGACTCACATGCCCCTGAAAGTGCAGGCAGCATGGACTAAATTGGCCTTGCTAGTTGCTTGAACAACCACACTGTCTCACAAAGCCTGTTCAGTAAAATAGGTGGTGTGAGATGGAAATTTCAGGGTCCTTTGGAAAGTCAGTTGTGTTGGATGGTGTTTTGCTGGGACAAACATGTGAAGGAGAATTTTCCTGAAGTGCACACAGGTAAAAGGCTAAGGCAGACTTGTGAAGGTACGTTTGGTTGAAGCAGGCACAAGTGAAGGGATGTTCTGTTAAAGCAGGTACATGAAAGGATACGTGATGAAGGAGTCTTTGCTAATGACGTGCACGTATTGGTCTGCCTTACGTTAAGTACTTGAGTTGCATTTGTCGGGGCTCCATAGAGGAAAACGCACCAAAAAACTTCTGGTGGTGTGCTGCAGTTTCTTGCCACTTCCCCAGACTCAGGCTGTCCTTCCCCCATGGTAGTGCATTTGCCCAATCAGTGGACCTGTGGTCATTACATCCATGGGCAGACCAGGCCTGGCAGGAAAGCATGAGGTTGATAACAAGAACACAGACTGAGGGAACAGCCAGTGCAAAACCAAAGAAGTTGAGAGAGAGAGTCTAATACATTTGAAAGCCCTCATCACCCGCAATGGACCTGGGTTCCCAGATAGGTGTCTTCTACTCCAGTAAGAGAAGACTGATCTTCGGCAAGGGGAAGAGGGGATAGAAAACAACCTGTTGATGTGGGTGTGGTCACCATAGAAACGATGTGTACAGTCCCCGTGTGTGGAGCCCAGCTTGTACCAGCATCCTGCTCTGCACTGTTTTAAACATGAAGAAAAGCAGCAGACATTTGAAAGAGTCTCTAACACAGACGTAAGAGACAAAGAGAAACTAAAGAAAGATAAAGAGTTCTGCAGCAAGAGACACAATGCAGGGAGACTGCTGCTCCCCTGCAGAGGAAACAGCAAGGGATGCTAGGGCACAGAGGGAAAGGCCTCGGGAATCAAAACTAAGAGCATCACAATACATATGCGTGGGGAGGGATAGGGTACGGGTAAAGGACACAGGGGACATGAGAGTGGAAACTGGTGGGAGATGGGGAAGCTAAGGATAGCAGGAGGTGGGGACACAGTGCAGCAGAAACTGCTAAACTATACTTTGTTCAAAAACTCCTGCCTTTGATAGTTTTATGTCAACTTGATACAAAGATAGATTTCTCTGAGGGGAGATAATCTCAATTGAGACATTGTCTCCATAAGATTGGCCTGCATTCTTAGTTAGTGATTTATGTGAGTGGGCCCAGCTCATTATGGGTGGTATCCCTGGGGTAGTGGTTCTGGGTGCTACAAGAGAGCAGGCTAAGCAAGCCAGTAAATGGTGTTCCTCCATGGCTTCTGCTTCTGTTCCTGCCTCTAGATTCATGCTTTGAGTTCCTACCCTGACTTCCCTGAATTAGAGACTGTGATCAGACATGAGAGCAGAAATTAACCCTCTTCTCCTTAAGGTGTCTATGTGTTTGTCATAGCAACAGGAATCCTAAGGCAGCCAAGAGGAAGTCGGAGTGAGGCAAAAAGACAGGGCCTCACCCAGGGCAGCCCTTCCATAGAGGCAGCACCATCGGTGTGAGCATTCAGAGCATGAACAGACGCTTTGCTGAGAGCGCTGGTCCTGGGCTCAGCCTCACACCTCCATCCTTTCAGAAGGGCCAAGGAAAGCACCTTTCTGCTGTTTGTGCTGGGTCTTCCTTGAGGCAGATGGTGGAGATGTAGAGAAGGAAACATGGATTCTCAGAAGAATCAATGCCTAAGCAGTGTGGAATATGGGAGAGCCGAGCCACTTGGGAAGAAGAGGAAGTTGCATGGTCTTAGAAATGAGAACAGATCAAAATAGGATTTTTAGACTCCCAAATCCGGGACTTCTGAATGCAGGCAGGAAAATGGTTTTCATTTAATGGTCACCACAGTCAGTTTGGCATGATGGCTGTCAGCTGTAATGGCTCCCAGGTGATTGCATAGCACCTCATTTAATAGATCCCAGATGAGGACACGACATCTCATTTAATGGTTCCATTGGCTCCATGGAATGTAGGTGATTCCCATTTTACAGATTCTGAGCCTCAGAGAGCTGAAGTTGTTTGTCCAGGTCACACAGCTGGAGAGAAGCAGAGGTCAGACTCTCCCACAACTTCCTAACATCCAGTTCAGCTCACTTCCCACTGTGCTGCTGCACATGGGAGCAGCTGGCCTGCCCGTCTCATCTGCGGCCACTGTGTCCTAGGTGTGGTTACTGAAGCAGTCCTGGTTTTCAAATGTATTAGACTCTCAGTTTCTTTGGCTTTGCACTGGCTGTTCCCTCAGCCTGGAACCATGTTTCCCTTCTCTCCCACTTGAGTGATTGTCCTTCATACTACAAGGTAGATGCCACCCTCTCTAGAAAGACTTCCATCATGTTTGTCGCCATGGCTCTCCAACCTCTGGGTTCTCTTATAGCCATACAGGTCATGCTTGTCCCTCAGGTCACTCCTCTGTGCTCCAACACTTGCTTTTCTAAACCCTGAGGTGTCCTGCCTTCAGAGGTTTTTCCTGGCTCCTCCATCTGGAGTCCAGTGTATTAGGAAACCCAGGCAAAAACAATGAGAAGGATCGTGTGTCTTTAGGAGGCAAGGGTTATGGATGCCAGGAACCTGGCATGGTCTGAAGGCTCATTCCAGTGATCATGGGAGCTAAATGAGGCAGAAACCTCAGGAGCACTGGAAAGTGGCAGAACTTGGGAGACAGTTTGTAAGAGAAAGCAGTGCAAGGGGTGTGGTGGCCAGAGTGAAGGCACAGTCATCAGGGGCTTGTGACTCACTTCCAGAATCGTCTCCCTTCTAACTCCCCCTCAAAGCCTTGTCCTCAAAGGGCAATTTTACTAATCATTTCCCCTGTGGCCCTGCAGAGATAGGATAGCTAGGTTCAGACAAGCTTCAAAGGCTTTCTTTACAATTCCATTTGACACGACTTCAAGAACTGTTAAATTTATCTTCGCTTCCTTTGCTCCCTTGCTCGCAGATAGAGCTGCCACGGCCATGCTCCTTATGGAGGTAAAGTAGCCCCACTGGAGGTATGAATCACCAAATCAGAAGCCAGGAGCCTTAGAGCTACATTGACACTGAGACTGCCTTTGATGTACAGAGGACTGGAAGACAGGAGAGGTGGTTCACCCCAGAGAGACAGCATGAAGACTTGGTGGTCAGTAGGAGTTGGCTATTCACCTCCCAGCCCATAAGCATGGGGCGGGTATCTTAGTTTCTTTTCTGTTACTGTGAAGGTACAACATGACCCAGGCAACTTACGAAGGAAAGCATTTAGTTAGGGGCTTGGTTATAGTCTCAGACAGTGAGTTCATGACCATCATGGTGGGGAACATGGTGGAGGAGGCAAGCATGGTCCAGCAGCAGTAGCTAAGGTATTACTTGTTTAGACAACAGTGAATCAGAGTGAAAGAGCTAACTGGGAATGCCATGGGCTTTTGAAACCTCAAAGCCCACCTACAAGGACACGCCTCCTCTAACAGAGGCCACACCTCCTAACCCTTCCCAAAGAGTTCCACCAACTGGAGACCAAGCATTCAAATATACGAGCCTATGGAGACCATTCTCATTCAAACTAGTACTGTGGGGTCCTGTTAGATTCTTGGAAGCACTAGAAAATTCAAGATCAAAAAGGTGCCTTCCCTTCTCCTCAAGGGGGCAGACTATGCATTTGAATCTATGACAATACGAAAGAGACATTTGATCATGTATTCTGGAAAGTAAGAAAGATGACTAATCCCTTAACTAGAATGTGGAATAAAGAGAGGGCTAAAGGAAGGAGTCTTTTGGGGGAAAGGCTAATTCTAGTGCCTGGCAGGAGAGAAGGTGCCTCAAGAAGAGCTCTGCCCTCGGGACCTTGAAGGATGACACAGTCGGAGGAGATAGAAGGAAGCCGGAGGGGAAGCAAGCTCCAAGAGGAGCTCAGGGATGGCCTAGAATGAGAGCTTGCAGATGTTTCAACTCTATGTTCTCTGGCTTAGCTGTTCTGGCAGGAGGGTGGCTAAGATGAGAAGGGTAATGGGAGATGGGTCACCAGGCCTGGCATGTCACCTTTCTGGGAAACTTGAACTCAGCCATTGGGAAACCATACAGTTACGATTCTCTTTGAAAGCTCGTGTGTCTAATGAAGAGATTTGAGGGCTGAGTGCCATTTAATAATGGTGTTTAGACTCTGATGTGACATTAAGAATATGGGTGGGGTTGGGGGGAAGGGGATGCTTGCCTTCCAAGCATGGTCTCCTAGGCATGTCATGGCATGGGGAGGATGAATAGTTCTTGGGGCTTGCTGGTCTGCTATCCTGTCCTGCTCCGTGAGTCCCAGGCCAATGAGAGACACAATCTAACAATAAAAAGATGGTCATTACCTACAGAACGACAACTTAGTGGTCCTTTTTATTTTGCTGGAACAATCACTATGTTGGGTCTACATCTATTGCACTGAGAAGAAACTATGTTTCTTAGGCAAACAGACCTGGAGGGTTTACAGAGGTTCATGGCAAACTGACCTCAGAATCAACCTTCCTGGTTCCCCAAGGGAGGCACTCATTAATTACTGTCTATAAACAAAACACAGTGAATGGCAATAAAAAAAAAAAAATCAGAGCTACCTGGAATTGAAAACATTACCCTGAGTAGTTTGATTTAACTGCAATCAAAATGACAATTTATTTAGGAAACTATCTCTCAAGAACGTGGCAAACTAAAAGTTCTAGAAGTAACACTGTCAAATACATCTTCCAACATGTCACAGAGAGAAGACAGTGAGATGTATCTGCCAAGAGTCAGATCTTTCCTTCAAGAAACAAAATTAGAGGCAGCAGTTTGGGGGTAGTGGTAAGATAATCATTGGGGCTGGAGGGTTGTCTTAGTGATTTAAGCATTCACAGATCTTGCAGAGGACCTGAGGTCGGTTCCCAGAACCCATACAGGAACTCAGTTGTAGGGGATCTGATGATGCCCTTCTGTCTTCTGCAGGCCCTGCACTGGGGCTGTACATAAACACATGCAAGCCTTCATGCAAACCCTTTTAAATATATATAGAGAGAAACATGATAATTGTTTTCAGTAAAAATCCCTATAGACAGTCACTGTGTCAAATGGCAATATCCTGAGACCACCAGCAGTCATAGATATCACTCTTAAGAAACAACAGGTTGGCTGCTAGTGAGGAAGAGGAGACCTCGACTCCGAGGATGCTGCCATAGCCATCATTTTGAACTATCTAGCTAAGCAAATGACAGACATTACTGGGAAATAAAAAAGAGTCCCAGATCAGCACATACCAATCTGCCAATCACCAGTTTGAAAACATAATGATGGGAAAAAAAAAAGAAGAAGAAGGAAAAAAAATCCCATTAGTAATGAAACAGAATAGCTTAAGAATCACTACCCAGTTACAATGTCTATTTTCTTAGTAAAGAACACAGCAGCAGTAAACATCATTGTGTGGCAGACAGGGCAGCTGCCTGGCTTGTGTAAGGCCCCCAACTTCCTTCCGAGAACTGCAACTGTAGATAATAATAACACTAAGGAGGGAGAAAAAGAAATACAGCGCTCCAGTCACTACAACCAAATGATATAAATGATGAAAAACGAAAAAAAAAAATGTTATAAAAAAAGTTCCCTCCAAAATGAGGAGGGAAATACTCTTACCAGAAAGACAGAAACTGGGTTGGAGAGATGGCTCAGCGGTTAAGAGAACCGACTGCTCTTCCAGAGGTCCTGAGTTCAATTCCCAGCAACCGCACAGTGGCTCACAACTATCTGTAATGGGATCTAATGCCCTCTTCTGCTGTGTCTGATGACAGTTACAGTGTACTCATATACATAAAATAAATAGATAATTCTTTTTAAAAGAGAAAAACAAAACAGGAAGCAACTTCAATTCTTTCCAAACCAATGTATCAATTCAGTGTAATTTGGATCAAACATTCAATGACAGTTTGAAATGAGAATAGTCCTGAAGGTCTCAGGGGACAATGAGCAAAGAAAAGATCCCAGCTTTGACAGTAGAGGCAGTCACACGATATTTAAAGCTTTCAGGGTAAGCCAGAGAATGAGGAGGCCTCGGGGACACTAATGGGAAGTCCAGAAGCAGGAACTCATGTGGACATGCTGACTTGGCATTCAGGAGGCAGAGGCAGGGAGATTTCTAAGTTCGAGGCCAGCCTGGTCTACAGAACAAGTTCCAGGATAGCCAGGGCTGCACAGAGAAACCCTGTCTTGAAACAAGACAAGACACAACAAAACAAGACACTTCTAAAGTGCATCTCAAGCACGAACAGAGGGAAGGTTGTTTGATGTAAGGCAGAGCCTGGGGGAAGTGGAAGAAAGATAGGAGAAGAAAACAAATGTGAATGGTTTTCATACCATGCTCTGAAGTAGCTCAGAAGGCAGACACAGCTAGAGAGATGGCTGGGTGGATGAGGAGCTCACCATGCAAGCAGGAGGAGCAGTGTTCACTGAGCTGTGTGGTTGGCATCCCTTGATTGTGAAGATGGAGGAGGCCAGCTCTGAGCTTCCAGCTGCCTGGCCTGATGCCCTAGCCACAGTGGCTGCCTGGAGCACATTCTGGTACCTCTCCTCCCGTATCCCTGCCCACGACCTTCAACCAACTTCTCTTCTTTTTATCTTTGCTAGAGACATACTTTATTAACATGCTTTTTAACATGTTACTCAGAAGAATAAAGTCACAGAAATGTCCCACAGTCGCTGTTTTCACAAGTCTGATGAAATCACACCAGTTTGATTGATCCTGCTCTAGGATTGCTCTTTTTCTTCTGACATCCTGTTCCAAAAGTAACTCTCCCCGCTTCCTTCCTCCTTTGTGTTTCAAAGAAACCACCTGAGTGGAAGCATCTATTTTTTGTTCTTTAAGTTTTTAAAAGCTTAGCCGTCTCCATCTTTGAAGGTAAATGAGAAACAGGATTAAAATAAAGAAATAAAATCCTTACACCTGAGGAAATGCCTGTGGCTCCCATTTGGCTGGTACCTCACAAGACCAGGGAGGAGATGAAGGAAAAGCTTTCGTTTGATGTCCTTTCCCTGCTCAGAGGCCCAGTCTCCACCTTCACAGAGTGTAGACATGAAGACACAACAAACAGATCTACCGTCACAGTGTTTACTGGGCTATGTGCACATTTTCCTAGCCAGAGTCAGCTCATCCTAGAAGAACCAAACTGGTGCTGAGTATTAGGGTGTGAACCCAAGAGACCCATGTGTTGAAGGTGTGGTCCCCACTGTAGTGTTCTCAAGGGAGGCTTTGGGAAAGTGACTGCCTTGTGAGGGCTCTGACCTTGTCCATGGATTAACATGCGGTTGGATTCACAGGGACGATGCCTTTGAAGAATGTGTCTTGTTTCTCTCTGATTCCTCCTCTCTCTCTCTCTCTCTCTCTCTCTCTCTCTCTCTCTCTCTCTGTCTCTGCCTCTTCTTCCTTCCCTCCCTTCCTGCTGTGAGGTAAGCATCTTTCTCTGCCATGTCCTTCCACCATGTTCTGCTTTAACGAAAGCCCTCACCAATGCAGCTGGCTGACATAGACTGAGTTTCTAGAACCATGAACCAAAATAAATGTTTGCTCCTTTAAAAACATTCAATAATGTTTTCCCCCTCATTTCTTTTATTGTAGCAATAAAAGAAACTAACTCAGAAATAGACAACTTGTAGATAATGGTGTCTTCTTATCTGGCCCAGTGAGGCAGTGGGCATAGTTGCTGGAACTTCTGGCCAGAGTCATGATGATGAGCCCCTCTATTCCAGGGGCAGCATTCCCAACCTGGGAATAGAGATGCTGCCTATTCTGCTTCCCGGTTGCTCGGTAACCTGGACCATTCATTGCCACCTGGGTTCTTTAAAAGCTGTTGCTCCTTCTCTATGGCTCGTGACTTGGCATCTTATACTCCTTACTACTCTACCTGGCTAAAAAGTCAGACACTCAGAGATAGCCCTGACTCCTCTCAGAAGCTTCTAGCAACCACTACCCACTGATGCCCTCAGATTGAGGTGGACATTAAATGGGACATTTGCCTCAAGCGCCCTTGTCGCTGCCATTCTAAGCCAAGTCCTCAGCAGCTCTCTGCAGCCCAGGTCAATCCCTCTGGTCTTGGCTGAGATGCTGGGAAAACTGGACATCCACATGAAAAGGAGTTTTAGGGGATCTGATGCCCTCTTCTGACCTCCAAGGGTCCCTGCACACACCTGGCACACAAACATAAACTCAGGATCTCTCTCTCTCTCTCTCTCTCTCTCTCTCTCTCTCTCTCTCTCTTTCACACACACACACACACACACACACACACACACACAAAATTAACAAGTAAAATAAATCCTTATTAACATCCAATGGGTATTTGAAGAGGTACTTAACACCACTAATCATCAGGAAAATGCAAATCAAAAACCACTGTGAAGTATCACCTCCCACCCAATGTTATCAAAATGACCGGAGACAGAAATTGGTTTAGGCCTGAGCAAAAGGACCCTGTCCAGGGCAGTTGGAATACCATCCCTGGGTTTTTGCCTCTAAACAAATGTTAAGGTCTTGCCTAAATTCCCCTCCCTACTCAACAGTATCCTCTTCACTCAATCCCCTCCCTCCCCAGAAGTCCTGGACCAGACAAATCCTAATTATCCTTAAGGCATTCACCCACACCACTCCTGCAGGAAAATCATCCTTCCCCAGCAGTGTCCCACTTCTTCATGTCTGTCGACCATTGGCTAATTGCCTCCCTGTGGTTTCCACAAGTGTGGAGCCTAGTCTGACTACTGCACAGTTGCAGCAGCAGCAGCCAGCCCAACATCTGGCACACAGCACACAGCACACAGCACACAGGGATATTATCAGACTTGCAGAGTGGGTAGATAAACTTGACACCTCTGGACTGTAGTACATATAACCATCAACAAGATGCACTCCGCAGGAGGGAGGAAACACAAAAGCAAACAGAAGCCACAGAACAGGAGAGAGCATTGCACAAGGTGCCCCAAGGTCACATTTGCTGGTCATGTATTTCCAGAGGAAATGGTGTTTAAGTGGAACATGGGACTCTGGGACTCTGGGACTCTGGGACATCCCTGCTTTCAAGAAGGATGCTGGGGAAGGAGTGACCTGCCAAAGTTCACTCAGCTCTTGCAATCTCATGAAGATGAGACTATATCTGACACTCTCTTTGCTGGACCATTTGTTAACTGAGTAAGGGCAGAGGTTCAAGGAGGACCTGGGATAACAGAACGTCTCTGTTATTGACGTCCAATAGGTTTGATGGGTGACAAGGAATTTAGAGCACAGTGAGGCTTAAATAAATATACTTTAAGGCTCTAATAAGTATACTATTTGTTGGCTTTAATATACACTTTTATATTGTAAGGGTTCAGGCTGTGGTTGTAGTATTGTTTTTATCATCACTGATAAATGCTAACTTAGAGAACTTAAAAACATCTTTATATGGGAAGTGAACGAGTGCTTTAATGTGAGGCCTCTCACCCTGGCAGACAGACTGTTTCCAACACACACACACACACACACACACACCGCTAACTGGAAGTACCAAGCAAGCATTGTTTCTGTTTTTGTAAAAGGAGAAAAGCAACAGTGTGCCTGTAGTCACTCCAGACAGACAGCAGAGAGGTGAGAGGCTGTTGGCTCTGAGGCTGAGATGTAGCGAGTCATGCATAATGGTGCAAAGATTCATTTTAAGGTAGGATGGCTCATCTGGTGAAGGAGCTTCCTATGCAAATCAAGGGTCTAGTTCAGTCCCTGGAACCTGTGGTAGAAGGATGTCCTTTGACCTCCACATGTGTGCCTGGCATGCACACACATATAGGACATAGTTAAGTTTTTAAAAGAAAATGTCTGTTTGAAGTGGTTAGAATGGTAAATTCTGCTATGAGTGCTTTAACACGTGAAATAATCAAAATATTCAAAAAGCTTTAAAAAGGTGGTGCACACTAGTCAGCTGGCATTGTCTTATGACAGTGAACAGAATGCCCAATTCCTGGGCCTATGAAACCTCTTCTGAATAAGATAGGAGCTATATCCTGAGCTAATGAAGTCAGGCAGTGCATAGTTAGTCCTATTTCCCTAACAAGCATCCCCAGAGAAGCCAGCATTGGGTTCATGGCTGGGTGAGACATGCCCAGCAGACATATTTGAAAGCCAAGGACCAGCTCCCTTTGCCTTGAGTCTAGCTCTCAGCACCAGCTTCAAAATTGTAGGCAGGATCTAGGCAGGAGGTGATGGTAAGGTTTTGGACAGCTTGCTCTAAGCAGCATTGCCTGTGGGTGCGCTCTCCTGGTGCGCTTGCTTGTTACAATGCCCTGCTGCCAGAATCTAGCTGCTAAGAGCAGTTGGAATCAGGCACTGCTTAAGTACTCAGAACAGTCCTTGGCATGTACTAGCTGTGAACTGAAGCATCTTGTCCTCCTCCTTCCTGCACTCATCCCACAGGAGGCCAGAAGAAACCTTTGTATCCTCAGGAAACATCTGGACCAATCTCCCAACCCGCACCCATCACAGGCTGTAGGTACTGTGGACTCAGCTTCCTTCCAGGTCTTCATCAATGCACTAAGTACAGCCACTGCAACCATAGCCTCTACTGGGCCTCTGAGCCTGCCTCACCCTCCCCATTACAATCCATTCCCTTTCCATTACCTCCTCCTAGCTCTTTCTACTGTGGATCTGACAACACCACAGCCCTGCTGCAGTGCCCCTGAGGCATCCGGTTCTTTTGAGTTGAAGCCTGCTGGGCTCTGTGAGCAGCTGCCCTCCTTCCCCTCCTCAAGCATCTTCCTCACCCATGTGAATCATGACTCCAGGCCTTCACAGCCATGCTCAGAGACACTGCTCTGTCATATTTACATCCATCTGGAGGCCTTGTCTATTGTCTCATCCTGTCTCTAGGACCTCTTCACTCCCAGCTCCCATCACCACTATTCAAACCTCACTGGTCCTTCCAGATGCTCAGGTGAGAGGCCTCACCTTCAGGAAAACCTTCCTCAGGCTCACCCCACTCTACACCAACCTGAACGAACACACTTCTCTACCAAGCCTACATAAGTATGATGTTGGGCTGGGATTCTAATCTATTCCTTCTTGTTCCTCGAACATCAAGGCAAAACATAAGATCACATGACCATTTAATGAAAAAAACAAAAAACAAAAAAGAAAGCTCTAGAGTGAGGTAGAGTTAGCGAATACCTTGGAAAGAACTCAGAACAGTGTAAAATGAAAGCAGGAAGCTACAGAACCATATATACAGTGTGAACCTATTGGAACAATGCACCCACAGCCAGCCACACATTCAGGTAGGATGCATAGGTGGTGTTTCGAAGCAGAGAACAAAGCCTATACAAATGCAAATTGAGCTGCCCACAATGGTCAGCGGGCAGTGGGTTCAAACATTCTGTAAGGTTTGAGTTTGTTATGTACTATTTATGTTCTATGAAAGTGAAAGGCACCTACAACCTTCCCCCATGAATATGTAAAACACTTGAGCCCTCAGGAATCACTACCTCAGAGCTGAGTTTTCTAAAAGGAAGGTCTCCTGTGGCAGGGAGATGAAAGCCGCCATGCCATGGCTGCCCAGGAGGTCTCACATACCTTTCCCAGCAGCTCAGGCAGGCCCAGCAGCTGTCCAGAAAACACGCCAATGCAGATGAAGATGGCAGTCACCTGGCCCAGAGAGCCCCGGATCTCCTGGGGTGAGATCTCGTTGAGGTACATGGGGAGTGCACTGAGTGCGATGCCTGAGGGAAAGACAACAGTGAGAGAGGCTCTGCCTCACACAAGGTCACCTGCCCCGCACTTACAGATGCCGCTGGTACACCAAGACCATGGGAGAACGCTCATCAGCTCACAGCAAAGACAATTGCCATGAGGAAGAAGCAGGGTGGGTCATGGCCATGAGAACATATGGCATTTTAAATGAGAGATGTCCTCCATAGGCTTGGGCAGTTGTATGTTTAGTCCCCATTTGGTGGTGCTGTGTGGGAAGGTTTAGGTGGTATAGCCTTGCTGGAGGAAGTACATCACAGGGGCGGGCTTTGAGACTTCATAGCCTTGTCTACTCTCAGTTTCTCTATGCTTCGTGCTCCTGATGTGAGCTCTCCGCTTGCTGTTTCTGTTGCCATGCTTGCTGCTTGCTACCATGCCTCTCTCCACCATGATAGACTCTTTCTCTTTTGGAAACATAAGCCATAATAAACTCCTTTCATAAGTCACTTTTGATCATGTTTTTTGTTCCTGTTGTTTGGTTGTTTTTGGGGGGAGGTTGTTTTATTTTTGTTTTTTAATCACAGCAATAGAAAGTACCTAATACAGTGTGGTGTTAACTTCTCTAGTTCACCAGTGCCACGGGGTAAGAGTGGACAGGAGGGAGAGATGAAGCTATACCCTCTCTGTATTATAAGCACATTTGTGCTTTGTATTATGAAAAACTACTGCACACGCCCCTTAGCAGGGCAAGGTTGAGCTGTGGATAGCTGGGTGTCTTTATTCAAATTCTCTATAAAATATGCTAGCTGAAGACAGAGCCCAGAGAAAGTAGATTGTTTGGGGTGATAGCCACCTGCATTACTAAATTGTCATCTCTCTGAATAAGGTATAGTTGTAGGCAGCATGAACCACTGTATTCTGGAAATATATATATATATCTCCAGAATACACACACACATGTGTGTGTGTGTGTGTGTGTGTGTGTGTGAAATGATAAGCTGGGATCTGGCCCCTGATCCCCTGACACACCCTGGCATGCCGGTACCATTTGTTCAGGCTGATATGTCACTAAGCAACCCCATTCCTAAGCAGCTTTGTTCAACTTTTGACCCTATTCCCTGCCATCCATCCTCCCTCGATGTGTGAACCTTGGGCTACAGTGAACAGTCTAGGCTCAGTATGTTCTAGGACACTGACCTTAGTTTGTCTGTATGTTTCAAATCCTCTATCCTCAGAGATCCTAGGCTGATGCCCACCTCTCCTTCCTGTTTCAGCCCAACATCACCTCCTACTGTAGGAGGTGAACATGTTCAGTCTCCATCCTCAATTACCCACGGGTCTGACATTATCTGGGGACAGGGTCTTTACCAGTGTTATTACGTCTGGATGAAGTGATAAGGGGTTTTGGATGGGCCTAAACCCAGTGCTAACATTTTATAGGAAGACCCATGAGGACACAGAGACCCATAAGGAAGGTCGTGTGAAGATGAAGAGTTGCATCAAACAGGGATCACCAAGTGACAATGCTGGGCAGCATCAAAAGTTTGGGATGCGGCCATGCACATGGTCTCTGTGACAGCCTTGGGGAGGAGTCAGTTCTGCTGACTAACACCCTGAGTGTGTTTTAAATGTGAAGCGCCCTCCACAGACTCATGTATTTGAAACTTAGTCCCCAGATGGTGGTGCGGGTACAGAAGGTTGTGGAAGCTTAGAGAACAGAACCTCATTAGGGGTGGGTTTTGAGGTTTTACCAACTGGCTTCCAGACTGGGAAAGCAATGACAGCAGCTATGACGTACTTCTGTAGCCATGCCTTCCCACCAGGATGGACTATATCCCCAAGCCCTTCTTCTCTTGAGATCCATCTGTCAGGTATTTTGCCAAACAAGAAAAGTAACAAATATACTTTGATTTGGGGCTCCTGGATCCTGAAACCATGAGTGTACCCATGGCTAGTCTTTTAACACACACGGTTTGTGGCATCCTGTGTAAGGAATGACAGAAATCTAATACATCACCTCACTGCAACCTTCCCCAACCAGTGCTGGGAAATTAGCCCTTCCACCTCTCTCCGTGTCTTCCTCTTGGCGTCTTCCTCACAGAACTCATCAGTAATTGGAAGTATAGCTGTTCCATAGAGGACACACAGCAAGACCCTCAGTGGATCCCTGAAACTGTGGGTGGCAACAGACCCTACACAGATGAGGGTTTCCTTGTATATGAATGACTATAGGAAGTTCAACTGATAAATTAGGCACAGAAGAAGACTAACAATAACAGTAATCTACAAAAAAGAAAATGACAATGATGATAATATTGTTAAAAAATTAAACTTACAAATTATTATTAGGATAAGTTATTAATATTTAACCTCATAAATTATTGTATATTTTCAGCAACAGAAACCATGGAGCTTCTTCTATAGCTGGCATGGCTTGTGTCCTGATGGGGAACTGTACCAGAGGGAGGTCATGCCTGGGCCATGTTCAGTACAATCTCTGACCAACACCAAATTCCCACTTTAAATTCTGCATTCTGTGTGAATTTGTTTCCAACATCATATTGAATCATATTTATTTCTGTATAAAAGTAGTATGCGGACGTTTCTCCAAATCTACTAGGGAGAAAAAGGGTGTCCTACATTCTTAATCTGATTTCATTACTCCATGAGAAATTGGGCAAACGGTGTTTTATTAATAGATCTTTCTACTTCTAGAATGTTTGGGATTACTTTTGTTAGGAAGCTGAGTCTCAGATAGACCAGAGTGGTCTTGGTCTTGGTATGTAATGAAGCCTGTCAAGGGTGACCTTGAATTTCTGATCTTCCTGCCTCCACCTCCCATGTGACATGGGCCACCATCCCTGGTTTTATATGGTGCTGGGGACAGAACGAAGGGCTTTGTGAGAGCTACACAGGCACTCCAGACTGAGCTGCACCCCCAGCCGTGGACTGAACTCTTTATTATAAGCACACAGCCAACCTAGCCCCTGTCTGGTTTTTCTCTCTTCCTGTACAACTTCCTTACCTTAACCGCCCTTGCTTTGCCCTCCTCTGCTCTGAGGATTTGGTGAGAAGAAAGGACACGAAGCCTCTGGGTCTTGGCACAGCTTCAAGAGTCTGTGTTCCAGAAATCTGAGCGTTTTAAATGTTCCCCTATTCTTCCCTTTCTTTTGCTCCTTTCTGAATAGCTCACAGGAAAGGGGTCTAAAAGACATTTATTTTGAGGCTGCGGCTGTGAAAGAATTGCATTCATCTGTGAACGTGGAAACTCAGAAAGCAACAAATACAGCATGAGTCGGGGAGGCAGTCAAAGGCAAGGGGAATGCGACTGATGAAATATAACAACCTCCATCGAGCATGGCCGAGCTTCCCTGGGGAAGCTGCCAAGCAGCTCCCACCTACCCAGCCTTCCTCTGACTTGCTTCCAAACCTGGACCTGCCCCCTTACAAGCTTAGAATTACACTTACAGCAGCGGCACTCATGACAAGAATATCCTCCCACACCTGGAGTAGGTGCAGGCAGGCTTGGATTCTGCCAGACCAAGTACTTCACACACAGGATGATTTCATTCTGACATCATCCAACCAGGGCAGCCTTGCTATTTGGTCCCTCTATGGAGCAGGGGGAAGAGACTCAGAAAGCTAGGAAAGCTACAGTCTTGTCCCCATTTGATATCTATCTGCTGTTTCCATGGACTTTGCTTTGACTGTGGCTAATGTACTGTGAAGTGTTTGCACCTAAGGCCTTCCTCCTCCTGCTGTACTCTGAAGCCTGTGGAATTCTGTGAGAAGCCTCAAATATCCTGTTGGGTGAAGCCTCTCTCTTCTATAAGCACTCTATCTCAAACTGAGCAAGAGAACCCAAACTTAGCTGACAGCATTAAGAATACACAACATAGACAGGTAGGATGGCAGTGGGTAAAGGTGATTGACACCGAGCCTAATGACCTGAGTTTGATTTCTGGAACCCACATGGTGGAAAGCGAGAATCTAATCCTGCAAACCACCGTCTGACTTCCACAGTGGCACACAGCTTACCTCCAAGATAAATAGAAGTAATTTTTAAAAAGGAAAAGTGTAGAACATTTAGAGCGTGGGGTGGTTTGAATAGGTTAGGCTCCCTTAGATTCCTGTGTCTGAATGCATGGCCCATAGGGAGTGGCACTGTTAGGAGGCGTGGCCTTGTTGGAGTGGGTGTGGCCTTGATGGAAGAAGTATGTCATTGTGGATGGAGGTGGGCTTTGAGGTCTCTCTCCTAGTGCTCAGTGTAGAGCTGTCAGCGCCACCTCCAGCACCACGTCTGTCTGCACGCTGCCGTGCTTCCTATCGTGATGATAATGGACTGAACCTCTGAAATTGTAAGCCACCCCAGTTAAATATTTTCCTTTATAAGAGTTACCTTGGTCATGGTGTGTCTTCACAGCAATAAAACACAAGCTAAGAAGAGCTGATTGGTGATACTGAGGCTTAGAGTCTTTGCTCTACAGATCTGTAGGGTTAGGCCAAAAGCAGTTCGCTTTGGCAGTAATTTGAGTCTGTAAATCTCACTCCTTTGACAGTCTGGCCATTCCTCTCTGCCTGCTCTGCCATACAATCAGCCTGTCATACAGGCTGTCCTTGATCCTCTGGACCCCACTTCTGGATCTACCTTGCACTCCATATCAAGTGTTCCCGGATATGGTAGCATTGATGAACCAATCCACACCCTGTTCCTCTCAGCCCTTTCTGGCGCCCTCTCAGACTCAGCACTAACACTTGGTCCTAACTGTAGGCTGCACCATCTGGCCTTGGTTCCCTTTCAGCCTCAGCTCCCACACTCCTGTTCTCACCAAGCTCCAGGATCCTTGGCCTCTCACTTTTCCTCAGAAATGCCAATCACCTTCAATCTCAGGACAACTCTCCTGAGAACCTAATCCTCACATTTTCAGTCAGTTCTCAAGCTCTGTTCATTCTGATCTCTGTTCATATTTCCCAATCCTTCTAACTGGCTTTCCTAAAAACCTCCTGGCTAGCCCTCTGCTCTGCCTTGTTTTCTTCCCAGGACTTGTACCTAATTAAATGCCTTCTGCCCCAGCAGCAGGGTTCTCCCCAGTACATAGAACACAGGGCATCGTTGGTATTCTAATATGTGATGAACGAATGGAAGAATGAGCAGGCAGAAGCCCAGGCTTCTTGGCCAAGCTTGCAGCTTACCACCTAGAGTATAGAGTTTATAAAGAATTCATCAGAGGGTGGCATGGCACACTGTAAACCATCTGGGACTTTGGCAGTGACTCAGCTCTACCAAGCCTGGTTTTCTCAGGTTGGTTGTTACACCTCTGTGTAGGGGAAGGTTTAGAATTCCTGGCTGCCCTACTTTTTTGTGGAGTTCTAAAATCTTGGTATTTCCCAAGTCTATCTCAGCCTCAAGCACCTCTCTCCACTCTAGACAGCCCTGGGAGTATGACTGCCTTCCTCCCCAATTAGGGTGAGGTCTCACCTCCATCCACGCCCATGATGAACCGTCCTACAATGAGCATCTCAAAGGTTCCTGCCTGGAGTGAGCAGGCCATCAGCAACGCTGCAGAAATTGCAAATCCATTGTTGACCAGCAATGTGGACTTCCTGGAAGAAAAAGTGACCCAATAAGGACAAGGTGCTGTGAGGCATGTCAGTATCCTTTCACCCCCAAACCAAGAAGCCAGTCACTCCAGAAGGTGGGACAAACATGGGCTTAGGAATTGAGGTCATGGTCTGCCCCTCACTCCCACTGTTTGACCTTGAACCTGGCATCTACTCCTGTGTCCAGGTTCACAGTGGGGTAGACAGGGGGCATTGCCAACTTGAAGGCTATGAATTCCTTGTGGTAAGATTTGATATCATCAATTCTGAATTTTATGTAGCATTTTTAAGACAAGTTATCATGTAGGAGCTAGACTAAGGGGAAAAACAGAAACCACTCAGTATTCTAGTGGAAAGACCACAGCATGGGGAATCAGCTAAATCATGTTAGAAGAATGATTTGGGTAAAGACTCTGAAAGGGGGTGGTACTCTCTGGTGCTAGTGTCTTTAAGGCTTGGGAGGGGAACCCTGAGGAGCTGGCTTGGAGTAGTAGTGGTACCTCCTCTCTGCTGGGCACTTAGCCTACTTCTGGGGATTGGACAAAAGCTGGAACTGGACTCAGTAGCCAAAGGCACTCAGGCAAATAAACAAACAAATCCAGGGGTATGATGCCTAGACAACATCTGGGCAGCCAAGGGTAGCATGCTACTGTTCTAGTTGGCAGACTCAACCCTCTGTTCCTCTTCCCTTCTTCCCTCCTCCTCCATATAGCTCTCCCTTTCTCCCCTTCCCTCAATAAAGCAATCATATTTCTTAATACTCGATAGACAGCTTAGATTTAATGAACTACAGTTTTATGTGCAGAGCCGGATTGGAACCATGTAGCAGAGCCAGGCGGACTCCCCTGGTAATCGTTACTTTTACCGCTGTGGTTCAGGACTGCTGTCTGTTTCAGGAACGTTTCCCTCGCCCCTCACAGTTGAGATTCATGCTAGGGGCTGGATGCCTGCTCCTGTGACAGCTCTGTCTTTGAGGAATGAGGAGACTGTTTTCTTTTCCTCACTTACAGAACCCAAGCCTTGCTGTGTGACAGGTCCTAATCTAAGCACCCAACCTAATCTTAGCACTTGGAACGGTCTTCTGAGGCAGGTGCTTTTACATGCTTATGTCATACAAAGTTAGCCAGGACCCTAACATGTTAGAAACTTGCTGTGAGTCACGAAGTTAGGAAGTTGAAGAGTTTGGGAAGCAGCCTCCCTCACCCCCAAGCCTCACCCCCCTCAAAAAAAAAACCACATTAAATGAATTAAGAAGCACTAAAGTTGTTTCATAAATTATAAGCAAGGGGATTTCAAGGGAGAGTCGGTATCCCTTTGGCAGTTAGATTTCTTGAGCTCTAGGATAGCTGTCTCTGACTTCTGCCTCACATCAGCATTTGAGCTGCATTCTCTCCCTTTCTGCATCTTCCTGGACACTCTCACATGGTACCAAGATACATAGCAGCATCCTACAGCAGAAGATGGCCAATCCAGCCCAAGTGTTCACTAACAGCAAACTAAATTGTAAGTCAGTTCCCGTGGGTATCAGAGGTAGCTTTCTAAACTCTGAGGTGGGAAAAGCTCTGAGAGAAATAAAGAAGCAAAGTGTAGAATTTGGTGCAAACCATGCGGTGATCTATGTAGAAAAAAAAAAACTGTGGTTATGTACGTGTATGAGTACGTACATGAGTGTTTGTGTGTACGTGTGTGTGTGTGTGTGTGTGTGTGTGTGTGTGTGTTAGGCGTGAACCTTGGAAAGACATCTAAACTTGTAGTGATGGGTATCTCCAAGGGGGACTGCAGGGCAAACGTGAAGAGGGAACCCTAAACTTTGTGTCCATTAGGTCCTTCAGAAAGCTAAGTTATGTGGATGTGCTAACTGGCCAAAAATGATGTGATTTTATTTTAAAAAAAAACTAATTTAAATGGACCTTTTGATGGAAAAACAGTTATGCCAGTGATATACCAAGACGGCTAAGCATGATTAGTGTGTGTGTAGTGTGCATGGTGTGGATACATTAGATGAAGGAAGTCTGTGTCCATGGACAGAGTAGGATAGTATGACATTCATCTCTCCATTCAGAACAGCAATTAACCTAAAACTTATCAACTGTTTGCTTCTGGAATTTTCCCCTTAGTGTTTCATGATACAGCTGACTTCAGGTAACTGTAATGGAGAAAAGTGCAATCTCAGAGAGTAGACACTAGTGTGTGTAACCAGGATGGTGTCTATCACTTGGCTATCTTTTCTCCATCCTTTCCCTTTCTCTACCTTGCTGTAGGATTGGTATGAAAGGCCTCCTAAGGGGAGCATGTGGGAGTACACACAGGGGGTCCCCCATCACACTCCCTCTAGGGACCGAGCTGCAGTCCCAGCACCTGTACCTGGCAGTATGTGACTCTGGCCTTTGGACCACAGTGAGGCTGTCCCTTCATTTTGACTTTCCATCCCAGAAATAGGAGATGCTTGGCTGTAATGGGGGGGGGGGGGGCGGATATTTCTTGCAAGCACATTTCTCTCCTCAGAACTTCCCTTCATGGTCCCAGTCTTAACCCTTAAGTCCTCACAGATCCAACCCTGTTGGTAGAGTCTTCTCAGAGAAGCTTGTCAGAGGTGATAGTTCTCAGATCTAACCAAATCAGTGTGCCCTTATTTCAAGAACAGAGAAATAAAAGGCCTGATTAGAAATTAAAACTCAGCTCACTCACAGACACCACCTCAATGACATCACTACCATTAAAGTGGATGTTTGGAGCCAGAGGGTGTGTGTGTGTGTGTGTGTGTGTGTGTGTGTGTGTGTGAGAGAGAGAGAGAGAGAGAGAGAGAGAGAGAGAGAGAGAGAGAGAGAGAGAGAATCATAGAGTGGCTCTCAAGCTGCTCCTCAGTTTCACAAATAGTGTGTATACATGACATGGAATGACAGTGCTATAAACTCAGGAATGTGTGGCTTGACAATGACAACATAGGTGACATGGAGAGAGACAAGCTGAGCCTTGAACTAAGTATCTCTGCTGCCCCTTGCTGACAACCCTTTCAGCCACAGTCACTCATACAGAGACACTGCCAAGCTACCCTTTGAAGCCTACATGGTGTGCAGCTGTCACCACAAGCTTCACCATGGAGTAGGCACAGTCTTAAACATTGTGTATTCCTGTATAAGATACCTTATGGATTAGATTTAAAAAAAAAAAAATGTGTATGGGTGTTTTACTGGTATGTATGTCTGTGTACCACATGCATGCCTGATGCCCACATAGGCCAGAAGAGGACATCAGATACCCTGGAACTGAAGTTACATACAGTTGTGAGCCACAAAGTGGGTGCTGGGACTTGAATCTAGATTTTTCTAGAAAATCAGGGAATGATCTTAACCACTGACCCCTCCTTCCAGTTTCAAGTCTGATAATCTTGAGGAAATAGACTTGCATGGACCTTAGTCAAGGCCATACTACTGAATGAAGATCTAGCCCTCCAGTGACCATGATATAATATGCCTGCGAGGGTAGCCACCATACTCACTCATAGACAATTATGCTTGCTTTCTTTCTTTCTTTCTTTCTTTCTTTCTTTCTTTTTTTCTTTCTTTCTTTTTTGGTTTGGTTTGGTTTGGTTTGGTTTGGTTTTTTTTTGAGACAGGGTTTCTCTGTGTAGCCCTGGCTGTCCTGGCACTCACTCTGTAGACCAGGCTGGCCTCGAACTCAGAAATCCGCCTGCCTCTGCCTCCCAAGTGCTGGGATTAAAGGCGTGCGCCACCACCGCCCGGCTGACAATTATTCTTTCAACAAACATTCACAACACTGGACTAACTGCTGAGCAATAATCCAGATTCCGGACTATAGGACAAACATCCTTATTCTTAAGTCTTCTCAGTAAGCAAAATAAAACATGTGGCATGCCAGGGGTGACCAACTCTGTCAAGGCAGCTGAAGCAGAGAAGGGGGATCATTTTACAGAGTGGACCAGGAGGGTGTGTCTGGGAAGGTGGCATGCGAGCAAAGGTGTGATGGAGAAATGGACAGCCAGCCAGGAACAGCAGCACTTCAGGTAGAGAGAAATAGACAGACAACATCATTGAGGTCAATATGGCTGGAGACAGTGGAGGACCTGGGAGGAAGCAGCAGAAGCGGGCAGGTAGAGAAGAGTGGCAGAAGAGTTCCTGGGGGATGTTCTGGGATAGCAGGAGGTGTGAGGGGAGTGGCCACAGATGACAAAGAAAGGAAGACTGCTCTGTCTTCTGAGTTGTTCATGGCCAGGAGGGGGCAGGAGCTATCACATGAGTGTGGGCAAGTGCTGCTGTCCACCAGGCTGACAGTGAGGTAGGTTGGGAGAAACAGCCAAGGTCCCTGCATATTTTGAGGATAGACCTGCTGGGTTTACTGTGGGGGCAGACAGAGGTGAAGAGCAAGGGAGAAACCAAGAGTCTTCTGCGATTCTAGCCTGCACTTTTATGACGCTGTCCCTGGTGGTGTCTCTGATGACTTGCAGGAAATGTTAGTCACATCTGAGTCAGACAGGAAGCATTTGCAAACAGGAATGTACCCTGTCTAGTAACTTCATCATATTAAATCTTCCTTCCCAAAATAACCCCAGCCTGACGGCCTCCTGGAGAAGATGGAAAACTTATTCGCAAATAATTCTGAGAGCTGACTCCCTGGGGCTCAGAGACAGCCTTTAATCATCGTGTTTCCATTTTTACTCAAGGATGAGCATAGCAACACAAACAAGGACCATCAGTTTTGAGAGCAGAATCCCAGGTTCCCTGCAACTCCACCCGTGGTGCCTGATTCACTGCTGGGAGCTTCTCCAGTAGTCTCTGGTCTTCCCTGTGTGACCCAGAAGCTGCCAGAGCCCTCACTAGCCCTCTGGCAGAGAGGAAAAGCAGTAGGGTAGTGGAGAGGTTGGGCAGCAGGTCCTTGAGAAAGGCTCAGCTTGAGGAGATTTGGACTGAACATGGGAAGATCAGGGGAAGCCTGAGAGCCACATTCTACCAGCTCAGAGTCTATAGGATCAGGAGGCTGCCTAGGTCCAGCCTCAGCGTGAGGAGGGACCTGAGAAAGGCGGGAATGGGAGGAGTGCTGATTAATGATGAGGAGTCAGTAGTAGATTCAGGCTGTCAGTTCAAGTGCTCTCTCTCTCTCTCTCTCTCTCTCTCTCTCTCTCTCTCTCTCTCTTTCTCTCTCTCTTTGCCCAAGGATTCTCATCATTCTTCCTGCTTCTCCTTTCTTCCTTCTCCCTTCTCATTCTTTTTTCCTTCTCCCGCCCAGAGAGCCTGAACCCAGTCTTTTATTTACTAAAGTTACATCATCAAGGTTTTGATCATTATTAGTGATTATTTTAGAGATCCTTAAATTTACATAATTCTGTGAATCCTGGATCATCAACTCCAACCTCCACTTCTTTAAAACAGAATCTAAACCCAAAGCAAAAGCATATTTCCTTATAGTTTTTACACAGCCTGTTCTTCACGGGTAGCTGGGCACAGCCCTTGCGGTTTCCTGGTACAGCAGACGGCAGTCTTTAGTGACTATTTTCATGTAAGATCAGAAAGGCAACAGACTACTAAGGTTAAAATAATTTTTTTACAAAATTTTAAAATGTATGCAAGTAAAGAAAGCAGCTAGTTCTCTCTAATCTCTCTCTAGGCACTGTCATCTCCATCCTTCACGTAGCTAGGAGAATGACAAGTACTAACTTTTTGTATGTTTGTACATCATCTTTTAACTCTCTAATCTTTGTTTCCTCATCCCGGCAGTTCCATGGCCTCATGTACTCTCCTTCTGAAACTATTTGTTTTTAGATCACACACAAGCCTTCCGCCTATAAAACAAACACACCTATCATTTGCTTATTTTTTTTTTTATAGATTCCTTCTTTTCCTATCCTTACCTTTTCTTCTTGAGTCCACTTTAGCTCTCTATCCTTGATGTCCCCAAGTTCACGCTGGATAATTAATACAGCAGTCATTGGACCAGAGGGTACATGTATTTCCTCATGATTCCAAATTCAAGGCCAAGTCTAGCAATGTCTAGTCCTTTCTACAAAGGACTGTGTAGGCTTTTATGGTCTCTGTGGTTGTGTTGTCTAGAGCCTTTCCCATGGCCCTAAAGGCCAAGGAGAAGGCCTGTTCCTTATCCTCTACAGCCTCATGACCACCTCCATCCCTCATTCCTGAATCTGTTTCATTTATTGTCTGAGTAATAGGGGAACTGTATTCCCCAGAAAGAAGGATTGAAAGTAAAATAGAGAAGACAGCAGATCAGTTTCAGGGCAACAGCAGTCGTCAGCACACATGGGGAGCATGGGGTCAAAGGCCTGGTGATGCTTCAGGGCCAGGAATTGTCACACCTCCCCTTACACAGCCATGTCGAAACCTGGCATAGTATTTATCAGTGGGAGACAGAGGGATAGTACTTTGGCTTGCATTTGTAGAGCACCTGCCAGCAAGCCCTAGTGAGTGGAGAAGCTGTGTGTGTGCCATATGCCTTCCAGCAACTCATAAACCATACTAGGTCTGAATGCCAAGATGGTACCTCACTCCATCCTTTCCTGTTTCTTTGCTTGAATTCTACTGTTCTTCATTTTTTTTCTATGTGCTTGAGAGAGCTCAGTGGTTCAAGGCTACCCTATCAAACATGTGCTTCTGCCATGCTCAGCATGGCTGAACTCAAGGTTACCCTATCAAACAGGTGCTTCTGCCATGCTCAGCATGGCTGAACATGTTGAAGATCTCACCCAAACTCAAGAGTATCGACCTCCATCACTTTGCACTGAACTTGAGGCTCATTGCTCTGGCTAGGCTGGCTGATGAGCTTCAGGGGTCTGTATCTCTCCCCAGGCTCTTAGGTAGGATGAGGTTACAAGAGGCAGCCACCACTCCCAGCTCTTTATGTGGGCTCAGGGGATATCTGAACTCAGATTTGCATGCTTGCATGGCGGGCCCTTTAACAACTGAGCCATCCCTCAGCCCAACTAAGCCATCTGCCTAGCCTAGCACCTGGGAAGTAGTAAGAGAGAGATCACAATGCTGGTCTATGCTGACCCTCCATCAAAAAGACTGACAGGAGGAAGGCAGGGCTGAGAGATGGAGAAAAGAGACAAATCAATTGGGTTTCCTTATGACATTCTGTGAGCTGGCCGGTCCAATGTAAGTCATGTGTGCCAACAAATTTCCTTGGGGGCTTTAGCCACCTTGATTTGGGCTCCATGGCAGCCATTCAAAGACTTCCCAGAGTGGTGTGCAATGCCATGTAAGTTTGTGTCAACTGCATCATGTTCAACCCTCATAGCTGCTCTTTGGGGTGAATCCTGCTCATCTGTAATTTAGACTTTCACCTTGGGGGACCAGCTGCCTTTTGCTGAGCCTGTTACTCCTTCTCAGTACTTACAGGAACCATAACGGCCTCCAGATAAACTTCTCAGACTACCTCTCTGCCCCAGGGGCAGCCTTGGGCCTCAGGAATGGTCCTTTTCTTGTTCACGATCCCAAGTGTGTCCATATAGTGCCCCACCCCCAGACTGACAACCGTTCTGACACATGGATTGTCTAAGGTCTGAATAAGGATATGATTTCAAAGTCCATGTGGCTTTTCTTACTTTGTTTCTTGTTTTTACCTATTTCTAGAGGTAAGAATTAGACTCAATAACAGATGCAACAAGGACAATTCTAACACAGTTTAAAACACGCATGCACAGACACATACCACAAACACTGTTCAAGCACTAATGACACACATCAGGAAGAGTCCATTGTGATCATGGCACTCACATGTCACATGGCCATGGGAAACATGATGGCCGACTCTTGCCAACTCTAGAATGAGCATCTTATACCCAGCATCTACTTCAATCGCACTGGCAGCTCTCCCACATGCCACTACTTTATTTTCATGCTACTGTGAACCATGTGGGTTGGAGAGTTCGTGTAACTCACAGACAGTTCGTGAGCCACCAGCATCAATGCCCAGAGCTGTAGCTGAGCCTGTGGCCATGTCTGTGAACAGAACACATACTGTCCTGTGTCAGGAGGGAAAGAGACTTCTGTGACTGTAGCAGAGGAGAGATGAGGAGGGAGAAAATGTACACCTGGGGCATGCCTAAGCTGACGCGGCCTGTCTCCAGACACTGTTCCTGGCTATCCAAGATACCTGTCTCTATTGCTCTCTGAACATAGAGGTTTTTGTGAACCAGCCGTGGCTGCCACCCACAACCTCTGAGACTGTTGGAGTTACAAGCAGCTAGTCCTTCCCCTACTGCTGGAGTTACCAGTATCCAGTCCCAATTTGAGCAGAGGCCCAGGCCCACTAAACTTCTCTCCTAGTCACACCATGGTGCACCCTCTAATGGCACATCCAGACTGCTGCTGCTGTCTCTCAGCCCCTTACCATGATCTGGGCTTCCTCTCCCTCCCTGACAATCTCAGGAGCTATCTCAGTGTTTGGATAGTTTGGCCTGGATCTCTGTTTCTGACCAGCTCTGCTCTTTGCAGTGTAGACGAGCCATTGAGCCTCGTGGGTCATCAGGTTCACTATTCATAAAGCAGGGAAAATGGCGGTGGATTTCTGAAGTAGCCCATCTGTGGTACATTGAGAACCAGACTGTAGAGGAAAGTTAAGAAGTGACAGCCTTCTCTTCAGCTTAGCTCTTTTTCCTCTCAACAGCTATTTAAGCTGGACTTCAATTTAGCCTTAATTCCCAGAACAAGAAAAAGAGGAACTGGTGCTGGCCAGAGGCTCAGTCAGCATCATCCTCTTTCTGGTCTCAGCAGTACCACTCCACTGGGCCCCACTGGACCCAGATGAGGGCTCCTGGATTGCTTAGAAGTTCAAGGTGTTCAAGATGTTTCTAAACACACTTTCCCTGTTTATTTCTTTCTGCCAGACTGCTGAAGGTCCTAAAACTACTGTCATCAGCTCATGCTACGTTCAAGAAAAGTATATGTTAGGAGATGCTGTAGCAAAGTCCTGAGTTCCAGAATTGGTGACTGGGAGCATTTGGCGCCCAATCCCAGAGCACCATCCTCCATTCCACTGCTTGGGTACAGATCCTCATTAAGGAACAGCCTTAGGGCAGGAGTTCACAGCCAGGTACAAGGTGGGCAGACATCATAGTCCACAGAGCCTTGGGTCAGGGATGACTGTGCCTAACTGGGGTAAGTAGGAGGGCTGTGGGCAGGTCTAGCATAGGCCAGAAGCTTAGCAATAGCACCCCGGGGGATCCTGGCCAGTGGAGCCATCTGGGTACTACTTCATTGTGTGCCTATGGCTCAACAGTCTTAGACCTGATAGTTCTGTTGCCAGAAGAGGCCTTACCCAAAATCCACTTGAACAGTGAAAACACTGCTGATCCAAGCATGAGCTCAGTCATGTGTGAGCTAGCTGAGCCTACCTCTCTGGCCTCCCAGTTCCATCCATAGACCCACCAGAGGAGAGCAGATGAAACAAGAGAGTGTGTGAGAATGTCTGGAACATTGGGAGACCTCAGAAATCATTTCTCACTGCCCTAGGCAATGGCTATGCTTTCCTAATACTGAAAGCCTGTAGTTACTGCTCTGGACCTGGACCTGGGGACAAAAGAAACCCCAGAACTTCCCCTCACTCCCTGGGCACCATATGCTTTTATAGGTACTACGTGGATACTTTCAACATGGCCTTCAGAGAACTTTGCTTAAACATCAGTATTCTAATGAGCTCTTTGTTGGGGACACTAGGAAAGGTGAGAAGGAATGAGTGTGACCCTTCTTAGAAGTGTTTCTGTAACTCCAAGGTCTGAGAGATTGTCTGGGACTTGATGGATCCTTTCTCCAATTTGTGTGAATGTAAAATAGAGGCTTCCTGAGCTACTCTGTATGGATGGCAAGGTGACCTCAAACACACAATCTGTCTTCACTGAGATGCTTCTCATGGCATCCTCTCTCCACTCCTTTTCCCTAGCACCTGTCACATAGCCTCAGTGGGAGCCATCATCCTGGGCTTGAAAAAAATGAGATGACTCTGCCAAGGTCATCATCCAAGAGTGGGAGACTCATGATTCGAGTTCAGACATGAAACTGGCCAAAACTGTCTTGTACAGAAACACAGACATGCAGACATGCACACACACACACACACACACACACACACACACACACACACACACACATACACACACACACACACACACACACACACACTTCAGCAGCCCCCAAGAGGTTGTTGCTAGCAGAAAGAAGACAGAGAAGACACCGGGGAAGGTGGGAGGTCTGATACACCAATCTGCCCTGAAAGGATTCATGTCATAAATAAGTTATGGATGAGGCAAACAAAGTGAAGTGGATCTGATTGGACAAGGCTTGGCTAGGGTGGGGAACTTAAACTGGTGTGTGTGTGTGTGTGTGTGTGTTGTACATGGATACATTATTGTGTGAGTGCATTTGAAAGGCAGAAGTCAACCTCAGAAGGTTTTTTTTCCTTTCCATCATTTTTTGAGAAAAGGTCTCCCATTGCCTGGAACTTCATCAAGTCAGCTACACTAGCTGGCTCGTGGGCTCCTAGGAGTCCTCCCATCTTGGCCCCCTGTCTTGCCATCCCTGGGGTTACAAGGATGTGTCACTGTGCCCAACTTTTTATGTGGATTCTTGGGATCTGAACTCAGGTCCTAATACTCACAAGACAAGTGCTGTACTGACTGAGCCATCTCCCCAGCTTGAAACTGGAGTTTTGATATGTAATTTACTGAAGCTTTATCAGTGAGGAGGACAACCTGAGACTCCCCAAGTGTCCATCAATCATACAGTGGAATACATCCTAAATAGCTGGTTGTCAGACGAAGATGGTCACTCTGTGCTTCTGTGGAAAAACCTGTAAGGCTCTGTGCTGGGGGTTCTCCAGACCCAGACACATTCCCCTCCCTGTTCTACTCTGGCCTATGGGATGAAAACAACTAGGCATCTTGGATTGCTGCAGTAGACTAGAAGGCAGTAGGACAGAGGACTCAGGACATTTCTTTCCTTCTCTCCTCTCTGCACAGCCCAGTCCCTGCACAGTGTCAGCCTTGTTCATCACTGTATCACCCAATCTTCCTGGACACTGGCAATCTCATTCTTCCCCACTGGACACTGGTACCCTAGTTCTTTCCCCGCCCCAGCCCTTCATGAGTGAAGTCTTTCCGGTTAAACTGTATGAGATCCTGTTGCCTATGGGGACACTGTTAACAATGCAGACTCTTTACAATCATTACAGAAGGGAGCCCCCCAAATAGAAACAACGCTCCTACCTACCTCCCAAGAAACTTTCCGATCATCTTCACCATCAGCGTTCCCACCAGGCCACCAATTGCAAATATGGACACAGTCACAGACCAGAGCAGAGTCAGGGTATCGGGGTCTATGGGATGTCCATACCTTCTGCCCCAGGTTTCATTGTAAAAAGCCTTGATATACTGGAAACAAACATCGGGAGGAGTTATTTCCTTCTGCCCTGCCCACTGCTAGATGCAAAACACAAAAGGTCTTTACAGGGCACTCTTGGCATGCTTGGCACCATGCAGAACACCTCCCATTATCGCACTGGGTTCCTCTAACAGATTGGAGGAACTGTCTTTTACATTGCAGGAAGGAAAACTGAGGCTTGAGGAAACAGCATGGCTTGTTTGGTGAGTCACAAACTGGGAGTCAAACAGATCTGGCCCTAAGCTCTTACTTCACTGCACAGTAATAGCAATTTTAAAATACGTTAAAAATTCACACTTCTGACAAAAGAGCCACCATGCAACAACAAAGCTATGTTTCAGAAGAGACAATCAGCATAAAAGAAAAATGTTCACTTGAATTGAGTCAAAATTTGTATCGCTTGTTCTTCAGGAGACACGGTCGAAAATGAAGACAGGAGCCTAGTGAGGTGGTTCGTGTGACGGGCCCACAAATCTCAGTGAGGCTAGCATATGTTGTTACAGGAAAAGCTGAGTTTGACACAGACCCGAGCTCCATGCTTGTAATTTAAGCAGTGTCTTCACTCACTGGCTGGAAATGATGACTCTGACCTCTAGGGCCTGATGTGAGGGACAGATGAGGGACAATTAAGAACATGAAGCAGTAGTGGGTAAAGGTGCTTGTCACCAAGCCTGAGGATCTGGGTTTGATCCCTAGGATCCCTGGGATAAAAGGAAAGAACTGGGTTTCTCAAATTGTCTCTGGCTTTCATGTATGTACCATAGCATATACCCACGTACAAATAAATAAATAAATAAATAAATAAATAAATAAAGCAATTAAAATCATTTTAAGTGAAGATAAGCCACAGACTATGTTAAAATATTTGTAATATGTATAGCTACAGAGGGAAAGTCTTCCTGAGACATTAAGAGCTATAAAACATCCATTAGAAGACATATACGGGGCTATAGAGATGGCTCAGCAGTTACGACCATTCTTCCAGTAGATCCAGGTTCAATACCCAGCACCTACATGACAGCTCACAACCAACTGTAAATCCAGTTCCAAGGGATCTGACAGGTTCTTCTGGCCTCCTCAGGCAATGCATGCAGTGTTCACAGACATATTCACAGGCAAAACACCCATAAACATAAAAATATTTTTAACAATAAGACAAATATAATTTGAAATGATCAAGAGACCTGCACAGACCTAGACCACATGCACATGTCCAATTAGGAAACAACAGATTCAACATCAGTAGTCAAAGAGAGATGCACAGGAAGCCACAGTCAGGTCTGTCTAGACACTCTCTCCAACCTCATCACTGCAGCTGAATTGAGGCAGGGACTGGGTGGGTCTAGCGTGCAACAAAGACTGGGTTCTTGGCACTCTGCTATCAAAGGAAGTTCACTTCCCCAGATTTTCATGGTCATACATTGCTACTAACATGGGTCAGGGATGTATCTCCTCAAATGTCCTCAGTGATGTTGCTTCTAATAATTACCCCAAACAAGAAAACAGCCCTGAGGCTCATGGCAGAACAGGTAAGCAAACTATAGAACAATCAAAACGGCAAACACAACAGCTGCACACATGAACAAAGTACAGCCCCATGCACACAGAGATCACAGCAATTATAATCAGGGCTGGGGCCAGTGGAGAAGCTCGAAAAACTAATGAATGTGTTGAAATTCACACTTTAACCATTTCTGCCACTAGATAGACAGGACTGCAATGCAGGATGTTCTTGCTTCTGATCTTGGTCCTTATGACAGGTCTACACCGATACATGAAGTTCAACTCTTTCAAGAGGACTGTAGCCAGCACCTACCCTGGAGAGTGTCTTAGTACCTTGCTGGCAGCAGTGAATTACTGGGAGAGAACCAACAGATGTGGCTTGAAAGCAAACAGCGCCTTGTCCTCTGAGCTGCATAGCATCTGGGAGCATGGTGGGGCACGGGAAGGTATGCAGTAACTACCTGCCAAGTGCTGCTTTGGAAGCCTGCAATGATTTGTTGCTTTCATTTTGGAAAACCAAAAAGCAAAAGCCTCTACAGAAATCTCTAGAAACTGGAAGACCCCCACACACAGCCTATGTTCCCTACAACACCCAGCTATGTCTCCTGGAAATCCTTTCATAGTGCTGCCAGGGATCCCTAGTTTGTCTTCCTGCTCGGAAGCCAGCGATGGCCCAGGAGACAGTCTGGTCACCAGACCAGGTGATGAGACTGCTTCTCATTTATCACAGGAACATTTGTTGAATTTGAGATTTGCTGACTGCTATCGGTCAGTGTAACCTGCAGTGTGTGACACAGAACAGGTGGCTGTGTGCATGCTGGTCTTAGATTTGGGTTTCTGCTTTGTGTCAGATGGCTATCCGAAATGACAATGATAAACAAACAAACAAACAAACAAACAAACAAACACAACTATGAAACGGGCACGCATTCTTCATACCAGAGACTCTTCTAAGCACTGGATTGGAGCATCATCACCTCCACCCACCGCCCTCTGAGAGGGCTGGCATTTTTGGTTCTCTTTCAGAGCAGGTGAGGATTTGGAGACAGGGCCATAAGGACCTGCCTGAGCTCACAGCATTGGTGTGTACTGTCTGCAGGAATGAAGCTCAGGCAGCAGGCTCAGACACAGAACTTTCATTTTTACAATGATTTATTTTAACTTTTATGCACATCAGTGTTTTGCCTGCATGTATGTCTGTGTGAAGGTGTCGGGTCTCCTGCAATGTGTGTCTGTGTAATGGACTTTGGTCCCCTGGAACTGGGGGTACAGTTGCAAACTACCATGTGGGTGCTAGGAACTGAACCTGTGTCCTCTGGAAAAGCAGCAGAGTTTTTAACCCCTGGGCCATCTCTCAAGCCCTTAGACACAAATCTTAATCACTGCTTTATTCCAACTCTTTTTACAAATTAATTGTTATTTATTTTTGAAAATTCATTTATTTATACAATGTCTTTTGCTCGTAGCCATCCTCCTGTCTGCTCAGTGTCTACCCATTCTATCTCCCTCCAACTTCCGCTAGGCCCCCACCTCACCACCATCCCAGTCTCATGCTGTACTGTTCCAACTCTTTTAAAAACGTTAGGGGTTTGTTTTGTTTTGCTTTGCTTTGCTTTGCTTTGCTTTGCTTTGCTTTGCTTTGCTTTGCTTTGCTTTGGGGTTTTCGAGACAGGGTTTCCAGGGTAGCCTGAGCTGTCCTGGAACCCACACTGTAGACTACGTTGGCCTCGAACTCAGAAATCTGCCTGCCTCTGCCTCCCAAGTGTAGGGCTTAAAGGCATGTGCCACCATCACCTGGATAAAAACTTAGCTTTAAATATTATTTTTAATGTATATGAGTGGTTTTGCCTGCATGTGTGTCTGTGTACCATGTGCCCACAGAGGTACAAAGTGGCATTGGTTACTCTGGGACTGGAGTAACAGATGGTGGCAAGCCATTACATGGATGCTGAGAACCTAACCGGGTCCTCTGCAATTGTAACAAGTGCTCTCAACTGTTGAGCCATCTCTCCAAACCTGCCAACTATTTTTTATGTGCATGCGGGTGCACAGATAGGTAAAATCCAGAATTCAGCTTTGGGTGTCATCTCTCAGTAGCCATATGCTTGGCCTCTTACCCGGGTCTGGAATTTGCTGATGTTAACTGACCTGTCAGTGAACACCAGGCATGGACTGTCTCCTCCTCCCCAGCACTGGGGAGGTTACAAGGTAGCATTCCTGCACAACTCTGTCAGCTTCCATTCGAAGAAAACATTCTGCAACCCAAGATGGTCTACAGACCACTGTGGTAGTGAGATTCTGGGCCAACTCTGCACCACCCTCATCCTGCAATCTCATGCTTTACTATTTCACTGACTCTACATCCAAGAGGTCTATCCCGTGTCTTTTTCTCTGTCTCTCTACATCTGCTTCCTTACCTAGGGAATCAGATCTCCATCTGCCTTCTGATGCTAAAGCTCCTATCTTTCTACCTCCAGAGATCCAGAGAGCCAATGAAGACAAGCCTACCATGACAACAAGAAAAGTTATGATGATAGAATCCAGCCACATGACTGAGACCAGGTAGACCCGGTTCAGGCTGGACCACTATGGACAAAGGAAACACAAGGTGCATAAGCTGGAGGTCATGTATGGACATAAATGAGCTGCACATGGCCTGGTGGGTCTGAAGGGTGGCCCAGCTCAGCAGAAAGGCTGTAGAGCAAGTCGGGGGCTGGCTATGACCGGCTTTACCCACATGCTCTAAGTGCACAGTTAGTCTTTTAGCTCCTAGAGGGTTTGAGTGGGGATCGACAGCTGTGATTTGTTGCATGGAGTGTTCACAGTAGGAACAGCTTGAAGGCTTGTCCAGCGTTTAGAGAGGATGAAGGCAGGGTGGTGAGAAAGATGATAAGCTGATAGAAGCCCATAAGGAATGCTAACTAGAGTTTAAACTATAAAGAAATGCCCCGAGAGGCAGCAGGAAAAGGGACAGACACCAATGGAGAGTTGGCCACCTTGAACCCAAGATTTGCTTGCACCTTTGAGTCCTTTTTGTGACCTTTGGGGTGGCCTGATGCAACACAAGTTTCATGTCTCTGGACAGTGTTCTTGGGCCCAGGGACCATGGCATCTGTTTTGTTCCATTTACATCTTTGCCACCTATCTGCTGGGTGACTGAATGAGTTACTTAACCTCTCTGAACCTTAGGTCCTACAACTAATGTCATTGCCCATTTCAAGGATTTACTGTGAAGACTTAAAGGAAGAAAATAGAAGGCCCAGCCATGAGTCCTTAGAGTCACACAGTAGAATCCAGAGAGGAATCTGGTGGTGGAGGAATCAGTATCATTATATTTCTAGGTCTGTAAAACAAGAGAGATCTACACACATTTTCTTCTGAAGTATGAGAATCTATAAATAATTCACCACTCCCTCCCAGCCTAAGAACCCAAGGGCCGTGCTTTGGCAATAAATTGAACTCGACAATTCTCCTCCGAAGGATGGCAGGAAATGCCAGGCAATGGAACACAAATTACCTTGCAGCTTGGTTTGTAATATTAACACTGCTAAATTCACCAAGACCCTGGCATGCATTCACCTGCAGGGGTGCCATAAATACACACAGAAATAGAATACTCTGTGGGTGGTCCAGAGGACTCAAGTGTTGCCTAGCAGAGCCAGACACGCCTGAGGGGCTTGTGAAGCGTCAGCACCTACAATTTATAGAGATGCCCTTGGCAAGGATCCTTGCCATAAGCATGACGGAAGCCCATCAGGGCCATTTCATGTCACCTGGCTCCCCACACCAAAGTGATGTACAGTAGGTGTTCACTATGTCTCAATGGCATCCCCTGAAAACAGAAGTATTGTTTCTACATTCAGCTGGTTTCTTCACACCAAGTGTCTCTTCCTCCATGTTTCTCCACCTGTCATCCGCTTGGGTCGGCTGTCTTAGCTCTCTGATGATAGTGGCCACTGGCCCCACTCTACTGAGCAAGGGCTCCCTCCAGGCATGATGACACTGTGGTCTTTATTTACTTCTGCCAGTCATCAGCCTTACCAGTTCCGATAAAAACCAAACCATATCCAGTGGAGACTCAATGCTCCCAATTTAAATAGCATAGCAGCTTCTTAGAGATAAATTGGAAGTGACAGCCCTGAGTTAGAGATGTGCAGTACACTGTGAAAAAACCCCATGACGGAGATGTACCAGTGCATGGAAGGATGCTTGTTATATAAATAAGACACTGGTGGAGGCGGTAGAGGGAGGGGTGCACAGGAGGAGAGAGAGCCACAAGAAAGCCTATGTGCTGACATGTTGAAAAGCAGATTTACATGAAGACTTCCCAGGGGCCTCTGGGAAGAACCCAGGCTTTGGCTATTGAGATGATTGAGCAGGCTGTTCCAGGCAGCTGCTTGTCCCCTGCCCCTTCATTAGCACCATGGAATTATTACCTTGGCATGGTCTATAGACAAACAAGAGACATGGTCCAGACTTGTGGAAGTGATTCTTGCTGGGGGTTCTGTTATTATGTCTCTGGCTTTTTTCCTAAACCTGTTGCTTTTACAAAAGCCAAACAAGATGAGATGAAAGCAAGAAAGAGGCCAGAAGGTGGAGCAATGGGGAGTAGAGTCTTGGGTGATGGAATAGGGGTACCCCTATTCCATCAACCTGCCAGCTGTTTCTGGCACAGTGTCTCACAGAACCAAACATCCACAGCTAACGGGGCATCTCCGCGTACACTTTCCTTTCTCTTAGCTGCAGTCCTTCTTGGTGGCTCTTCTTGGAAGCTCCCACAAGAGGTCATTCTGCCCAGTTCTGCTCTTCTTGGCTCAGTGTAGTATTAGGATAAAGGGGGCTTTGGTGGATGTCCTGCTGATAGTGTCGCTCTACCCAACCCTGGAACAGTCCTTCCTACCCAGTGACAAAATACTCATTTCAGCCGCCAGAGAGCTGTGTGTGGAGCTCAGACAGCTTACAGCAGTTGCATGTCTCCATCCAGCCCTTCTTGTCCTCTCTGATGAGTCCAGGCATGGGGAGGCCACATGAGCCAAGGCTTATCTCCCTCTGCAGATCTGTTCATCAGACTCTTCTAGCAGTAGTAACAAAACCAGCCCCCAAAGAGCTACATCCTCCTCCTTAAGGTCAATGCTTAGCCAGTATGAATCTGAGGCCATCTGCCATGTGCCAGATCAGCACCTTCAGCCTCTCTGCATGACTGCCTGAGAGTCTATGCAATGTTCAAAGACATCTGATGAGCATATAAATTAGTCTAGGATTCTGCAGCCTTCAACAAGAATATCCAAATGCTCTTGACAGACATGTAGATGAGTCCCTGGATAGATAATACACAAAGACAGATGATGGAGGTAGTTACTGGAAACAAACAAACAAAAAGACACAGGCCTAGGAAATCACCAAAAATCTAGCAAGAGGGTGAGATCCTAAGAAAGGAACATCAAAGAAAGTCTTCAGTCCAAACTGAGCCGTAGTGGTGCAGGCCTTTAATCCCAGCTCTTGAGAGGCAGAGTCAGGCAGATGTCTGAGTTAGAGGCCAGCCCGATCTACAAAGAGAGTTCCACGATAACCAGGAGTACACAGGAAAATTCTGTCTCAACAAAACTAAGCATGACTTCAATCCATGTTGGACATTACACAGTTTTGACCATGAACTGAATGGTTATTCAGGCACCTAACCTTTTGCCAGAGACTAAGACACCAGGCACATTTACACTATCTTAGACCCTCAATTGGTCAATAATTTCTGGACCACTACTTGTTTTTTGTAAATAAGTTTTATTGGCACACAGTTTTACTTGTTCATTTACATATTGTCTCTAGCTGCTTTCTCACCATAAAGGCAAAGTTGAAGACTTGCAAAAAGAATTATATGGCCTTGCTAACACATATATGTGGACCTTTTCAAAAACAATGTATACAGATCCCTGTAACATGTCAGCCTAGGAGAGCATAAAGATGGGTCATTAGATAACTAGACCTGGGTCTGAGTGGCATCTGTGAACACAACAGAGGCAGTGCTTGAATTCTTTTACACGGAAGACTCACATTTGATAGTAATTTGACTGGGAGACAGAGGCCCAGGAAACTTGTCTCACAACCACCAAGATTACCTTGCAAAATATGAAACAAAAGAAAGGAAGATCCTTTAGAAGCCTTATCTTTATCTTTTTATCTGCTCAGAACACATTTTCTGTAAATGCTTGCTTTGTATTGGGTCTTGTTCTAGTTGGTGGCACTGCAGAAACAGTAAGATCAGAGAATCCGTGTCTTCAAGAAGTTTAGATTTTAAAACAGGAAGAAAGGCCAGAAGCAACGATATACTTGTTCTCTCAAGTGGCATCAAACACTACAAGTACACAAGGGGAAATAATTTGAGTGAAGGACTAGAAAGGTTTGGAGAGGTTCTATCCCATATGAGCAGGTCAGAAAAGGTGTCGCCAAAGACGATACAGTTGAGAAGAAACAGCAGGTAATCAAGGAGAAAGCACTGGTTATTTAAAAGAGAGACTTTCAGCCAAAAACCAACAGAAACTGCAAAGGCCCTGTGGCTCCAGCATGTGCCATGTCTGACGGACAGCACTAAGGGTCCAATGGATGGGAAAGACATAAAAGGAATGCACCTTGTATTGGGAACAGTGCTCACTAGGAACCGGACCCCACAGCTGAGTAGTCACAGACATCTGCATGGTTTTCTCAGTGTGATGTGCAGGCTGCTGGATTTTGGGCACCTGAATTCATCCCTTTGGTCTTTGACTGGAGGAGAAACTGTTGGAATTGGGTTAGAAAATGGTTCCATGGGCCAGGCTACAGACTAGACTGGGGGAGACATTGCTGGCAACCATTACGGTCATCGATCGTATCTCACTGAAGCCTTCCCTGCCTCACACAGTAGGTTCAATGGCTAAAGGCAGTGACAAGGTCCTGCAGGCTCACATACAGTCAGTTCTGGGCCTGTGGGATCCCTCAGAGGTGGAGCCTCAGGTGGCTCGGACACACCCTGCTCTGCTCACACCACCTGTCTTGAAGTGACCGAAGACCCTCTGTGGATACATGAAGCCACATGGGTGCTCTCTCCAAAAGAGCACACAGTCAGATTCTGGGAATCCCTGAAAGCAGGGTAGATGGGTTCGCTTAGGGTAATGGCATTGAGGGGGAGGTTTGGACAACGACGGTCGCCCCTGGAACCTAACATACTGGCCTCCCCCAGCTTCAGTGTTCTATCAGACGAGGTTTGCTGAGGCTCCTGAAGATGAAGTATGGGACAGATCCTCACATTGGCAGAACAACCAGAGCTCAAGGGTGTGTGTGTGTGTGTGTGTGTGTGTGTGTGTGAGAGAGAGAGAGAGAGAGAGAGAGAGAGAACAGTGATTGTCTGTATTCCATACTTCTGTAAAATAAAACAAAAAAAGTAAAAGAAAGAAAGAAAGAAAGAAAGAAAGAAAGAAAGAAAGAAAGAAAGAAAGAAAGAAACCTCTTAATGTTGGGCCTGGATGACAGTCAGGACCAGGGTCAGCTAGTATATGGACTGGTCAAGCAGCAAGACACTGACTCCCTCTTGGTAAGCAGCTGAAGCATGGATTCTTTCTCAGCCTTATTATCACCTGGACCACACGTGCCTGACCCATCACTGAAGCTGGTGACAAGGGATCAGGAGTCAGTGCAGAGCTTGAGTTGCTGTCCAGCCCGAGTGGTGGACAATTCAACTTTTCTCTCACAGCGCCCCCTGGTGGCAGCATTTGTCATCCTCTCTGGACATCTCTGCCTTAGTATCTGAGATGTTCCTTCCCTGGATTGCGTTTGCCTACACAAGGTCCCTGTGCCTCGGCTTCCTGCCATGGTCCAATCTTAACAAGACTTTCTCCCTTGGAGAGTCTGCTGTGTTCCCAGTCCCTTTGACAACCTCATTGCCCCCTTTACCCCTACCACAGGGCACAAGAGAGTGCAGGGACTGTGGGACACTGACCATGGTGTCTCCACTATTTTTCCATTTCCCGGCTAGTTCAGGCGAGTTCCCTGTTCCACTGAAGCTAATCCGCAGAGATGCTGGGATTACCACTACAAGCCTGCTAGCTCCGGCTCCAGGGAGATCTGACCTGGAAAGGCTTCCTGAATGAGCTTGACCCTCAGCCTGGCTCCTCTCTTGGGGCTCACAGCCTGGTCAGTGTATGCCTTCCACAAATGGCATCTACACCACCCTAACCATACCCCAACAGTGACTCCAGTCTCCCCGGAACTCCCTAAATAGTCTAGATCCTTCCACGGTCCTAGGCTCATGGCTGCACTCAAGACACTTCTTCTTGCCTTGAAATGTCGTGAGTGTCTGTTGCTGCTCCTGGTGTTGGGGACCCTCCAAGATCTGGCAGTGATTCCTATTCATCTTTTTACCCTGGCATCTGGCCACACAATGGTGCTGAGGTTAAAAGTCCCACAAAGCAACACAAATTGTCTGACAAACAAACAACAACAACAACAACAAAGCACCAAGCCTTTGGGCAGAACAAGAAAATGGGTGACATGAACCAAGAAGCTTCCTGGGAGAAATTTGGGGTGCTGCTCTGAATAATAATGAAGGCAGTGTTCATATCTCTGTTGGATCACAAAGGCCCCACTCTCTTGGGTGAATGCCCTGACGAACCTTCCATACCCCCAAGCTGTTTTTTCAGAGATGGACTCAGGTAAGTCAGAGTCTCATCTTGAAATGACAGAGTCAAAGACCCAGGTAGCTGCAGACATCTGGAAGAGTGACCTGACGTTGATTTTTCCCCAGCAGCCTTTAGCATCAGAACCGATTTTTGAGATAACTTAGACAGCTCCTCAAACGTCAGCATTAACTCGAGTTTTACAACCTAGATCTGCCTTGGCACTGAAGCAACCTGCATCCCTGTGGCACCTGTATCCTCCTGGAGATCCACCAGCCTTGACTCCCCTGTATTTGACACAGGAGAATGATGGCACTCAAAGCAAAGCCCCAAAAGGTACCAGAGCCACCAGCCTGGCTTCTATGGGTCTCAGGCTGCCCCCAACATGCCTGCCCAGTGCTCCAACCACCCGGAGCTTGGGGCCTATCCCCAGGTTTCTCTAATTTAGTAGCCTCTCGGGACCCCACCCTCCACCTGCAAGTCTGGGCTCTGAATCAACATTTGCCCCTCCCATTGCTGCCTCCATCCTGCCAGAAGCTGGCAGAAGAAAACCTGGTCTCAGGCACTTTCTCCTGCAACCAGCAGAGAGCCTGGAATTGATCTCAGACTGAAACAGAAGCCAGGGGTGGGCCATAGCAGGTGGCTCTGAATGTGAATAAAATTTATATTAAAAAGGACAAGTCAAAACATAGGAGTCTATGTGCTCCAGGCTCCTAAAATTGTAGCACTGGCATTAAAGCCCTCTAGCCCAGCCCGTACTGTACTGAAGAATACCTCAGTTCTACGACAGAGCTAGCTCTCTCTCTCTCTCTCTCTCTCTCTCTCTCTCTCTCTCTCTCTCTCTCTCTCTCTCTCTCTCTCTCTCTCTCTCTCTCTCTCTCTCTCTCTCTCTCTCTCTCTCTCTCTCTCTCTTTCTCCCCCCCCCACTGTCACCCTGGTTTTTTGTTGGTCACTGCGTGGACGCAGCGCCCTCTGGCGGACGGATCGCGCGGATACTCACCGGCGTGGGCGCGTTCACTACGGAGAGGTTGTACCCATAGAGGAAGGAGGATCCGAAGGCTCCCACGAGAGCGGCCACGACGAGCGAGAAGGACCAGTACTAGGGAGGGAGAAGACGGCGTCAGAGTGGGATGCCCCCTTACTGGAAGGCATCCCAGAGGGAAATTCAGGCGGGGAAAGAAGCAGACGGGGGTGGGGTGGGTGCAGTAAAGCAGAGTTCCCGCTCTGAGGTCCTGCCAGGCAGCTGTCTTCCTTCAGGGCAGCCTGAAGGTCTCCGCCCGCCCTTAGCAGGCGTCTGCTGGATGTGGCCGCTGTCTGATCCAGCAGGAGCAAAATACAAAGCTAAGTTTGTTAGCAGCGGCTAGCACTCCTTGAGCGCTACCGCCAGGCATTGTTCTAAGTGCTTTCTCTGTATCATTCTTCCCGGAATATCTAGTCAGTCCAGTTCCATCCAGTGTCACAGAAGAGGTGTGCAGAGCTGTCCCTGGTGCTGCTTGAGGCTCAGCCTGGAGCTGAGCTGGTCCCCATTGCAGGACAAGGCTCCTTGCCAGCACAGCTGACTCTTCACCCGGGGCTGATAGCCACACAGATGCACACACATGTGCATGTACATATACACACATGCACAGTTCCAGGCCAAAGCATCAGCCTGCAAACTGGTCGGCACACGTAAGAGTAAGGACCTGCAGATAGAGATGCAGGCAGGGCTTACAATGAGAATATGAGATCTGCATACAGGTACTCCTGTTCCAACCTCATCTAAGATGACCACACCTAGGACCTGGCCATGCTCATGAACACTTAGAACTTAGGTGAAGGCTGACCAGCTGGCACCTGCTGGGGACTGAAGAGCTGCCACAGGCCTGTGGTCTGATGGAGTGAACCAGAGGTGCCACCACTTAACATATTTGTGTGCACAGACATGTATTTTGTAGGTGTTGGGTCCTGCCACCCCCAGGGGTGTACTAAGACAATGTCCAGTTTACGGACCAAGATCAGGCACATGTATAGTTTGGAAAGTTGCAGTAGCCCCCTAACAGCAACTCCATGCTCTGCCCTTAGTCTCGTCTTGATAGACTCTAGCACCATAGAATAGTGGGCATCTGAGCAGAGACTGGAGGTTTCTGGGGTTTAACTTGTCCATCTGTAAAATGGGCTTTTAATAACAGTACTGTTGCTGAAAACAGCAGTGGGCTGCTAGACACATAGAGAGAGAGAGAGAGAGAGAGAGAGAGAGAGAGAGAGAGAGAGAGAGAGAGAGAGAGAGAGAGAGAGAAATGAAGGAAGAAAAAAAGAATGAAAGAAAATTCCTCCTTTACTTCTTCCCTTCCCTCTGGTTCAGCCTCTGCCAAGATAGACAAGCTTAGCTCTCCCCACACTGCCCACCCAAAGTCCTAGAGGCTCTCTCATTACCTGAGACACATTGCCAAAGCCCCTGCCTCTGAGAAGCATCCTGAAAGCCACCCATGTGCCTTCCCCCCTCCCTCCCCCATCTCTCATGTTTATCTCTGATTCAACTTTGGATCCTAACACTGTGGCTTCCACAGTGTAAGTTTTGACCAGTACTTGGCCACTCCTTGACCAGCTTCCTCATCTTTCAGATGAGGGTGATAGTAGAATCCACATCGCAAGGGATTTGCACAAGAAGAGAGCCTGGCACTGGCACGTGGGGTCCTGTGTCAGGTTCCAGTGGGCGGGGCTCATCCTGAGGGCTGGGGCTGTGCTGCTTGTCTGGGGGAAGCCTGCCCTGAGGCAGCCCTGGGTAGGTGCTGGTGGCGTGGTGGAACTGCCTGGCACCAGGTGCATATTAAGCCTCTTCTCTAAACCTCGCTGCCTCCCCCTGGCTCTCAACTCTCATCTTCTTAAGGGTGGACTACTCCCCTCAGGTCTAGAAGGGTCCTTTTAGGCAAGGGAGAACACAAATGGACGCCATCTCCTGCCTTAGCCCCTCTTCTGGGGGGTTCCCTGCTTCTCTATGGCCTGTTAGTTCACTATTCTTGTGTAGCCTGCCCCCACTTCTCTCTCTCTCTCTCTCTCTCTCTCTCTCTCTCTCTCTCTCTCACACACACACACACACACACACACACACACACACACACACACACACACTTCTTCCCACTGATCTCAGGAAAGAAGAATCTATGACCAAGAGGATCTATCACTGTTTGTGCCTACCCTAGGAAAGAAAAGATGGCCAGCCCTAGGCAAGCATGAGGCAGCTGTCCACCAGAACCTCATTCTCAGGCCCTGACAGGATGCCAGGGCTGGTAGAGAGTGAAGGCCAACAGGAGAGAGCACAGACTTCAAACTTCGGCCGGCCGCATTCACGCTCTCCGGTGTCATGCTCCACAGCTGCCAGACAGAGGCTGAGCGCTGTCCCGTAGCAGACACCAGGCCCGCTGGGTTTGTTTACCTTTGTCCTCCTCTGTTGGTGACTCACAGGCAGCTCCCCGGGGCCGCTGGTGTCACGTATCAGGGAAGCTAAGGCAAGCTCCCCAGCATCCATGTTTTTTTCTTCCTGGCTCCAGGACCCTGGACTTCCCAGGGCATCTCTGCAGTGAGGAGGCAGAGTCCACAGGAAGGCGGGCAGAACAGGAAGCGTGGCTGTGTGATCATGCCTGAACAGGAAGCCAGCAAGTTTGCTCCCCTGCTCCCAAGCAACTGAGACAGCTGCTCTCCCCGGAGTCACACCCAAGTCATGGTTTTTTTGGTTTCATTTTGCTTTGTTTGGCTCTTTTTTCTCCCTTATGATTCTGTCTAACAAGGCCAGAGCTCTGACTGGAGCAGCTGGCACAAACCCAGAGAAACGACCTCAGAATTAAGGCCAAAGGTCATTGGCTTTCTCCTTAGAAGCTGGGTAGGTTCCAGCGCTGACTCTTCCTCTCAACTGTGTCCACGGGCAAGTCTTGACAGTGCTCCAAGTTTCCATGCTGCCAGGGCAAAATGAAATATTGATCTTTCTCTAATTATCCTAACAGAGTCAGTTCTGCTGCGCAGAGCGGCGTGCAGCAATGTCTATGGCCCTCTTTGCCAGTCCTAACTGGCTCCATAAAAGCATAAAAAGACAACGACCTCGTATACACCAGGACAGCCTGAGAATCAATTTACTCTGTGGCCAGTTTGCTCCAGTGTCAGTCAGAGAAGTGTCTTCAGTGAGCCATGGTCAGGACAGGCTGCATAAACTACATGTTCTGAGAGGCTGGGAGGGGACAGAAGCGGGCTTGATCAATGAAGAATTCGTAGGAGGTGAGGGGCAGGGTTCAAGTCCCCACACAGGCCTCTGAGAAGCTATGCGTAGTGGAAAGGACAAAGAAAGTGAGAAGGGAAACTTCTGGGGATGAGATTGTCACATGCGCCTGAAGGCATTCAGCCCCAGATGAGACGATGCTGTCTGGGGTAACCACACCGGGCAAGAAAGACCAGCCTTAGTTCTCAGCCAGGGATTCACAGAGACCAGGTAATAGCCCAGCCTGATATTCTTCAGCCAGAAACACCTCCTGCAGGCACAGACAGCTGATGCTGGGGACAGACAAAAAGACAACATGGCTGGGGCCTAAGGAGCAGGAGGGGTCGGCAGAAGTGAGCCGGGGATAGCCACACTCCTTCACACTAAGGGCTTCACAGTCATGGCCTCCTTTCTTCCTCACCCACTACCCAGCTTCCCTTTGTACTGTTTTTTTTTTTTTTCCCCCACTGCAACAGTTCACATCAGCTATTAAAATCTTGCTGAGATTGCATCAGGTGACCACATCCAACTTAAAACTTCCCTGGTTTCCACTGGACAAGCTCAAGGGTACCAGGATACAGGTAGTCAGCATGCACATGCAAGAACAGCTGGGCGCTATATCAGGGAGGGTGCCAAGACCCTGTGTCACCCCAATGGCTGTCTTGGGGAACCAACTGGTTTTCTACCCCACCCTTATCTTGCTTATTATTGATGACAGGATCCCTGAAGGTCAGATGTCCCTCTTCAGGTGAGCTATCTCAAATCGAACCTGTGAGGGCTGCCTGGGTGACGGAGAGATGACCTCTCTCTCTCTCTCTCTCTCTCTCTCTCACACACACACACACACACACACACACACACACACACATGCAATGATAGTTGACAGTTACTATGGTAACAACAGAAAAGAAGCACAGTAGGAAGAGATATGGCTCAAATTCCTTGAAACCCCCCATCTATTCTAGAAAAACATATGGATTCCTTGCCTTGCTAGTTTCTCCACTTCTATTCTTTGCCAAGAACACTTTGTCCAAGAGAACTGAATTGGGGAATAGGTGTCCGTGTAGCGGGGCTACTTTGGCTGTAAGCTAAGCAGGAAGGGGATCTCCTCAGCTGCTAAGTGTTAGGTTTGAGCCAAGCAGACTTGGTGTTCCCACCATTTTACAGACACTAGCACACATCCCACAGTGGGGTGCAGGGACAGGTCTGTGCTAGGCTCCCTGGAGCCTCCAGACTTCAGGTTATGATAAATCCCAGATGTGGGGCCACTTGCTAGCTCTCTAGCTCCTGCAGCAGGTCTCTTAGTTGATTCTCATGCTCCTCTCTGATGCTACAAAGAGGCAAACAGCCTGCCTAATATTGTAAGGCAAGCTCCCTAGGTGTTCAAACTCCAGGAAAATGACAGGGACTAAGAAACATAGAGACCTCAGATATCAAAGGGCTAAGGCACCCCCCTCTCCCAGTGAAGGTACCTGAGGTGGCTTTTCTCTACAGTGACTCCCCCTATGTGCTAGATTCTTCGTTTCCCCACGGTGTAAGTAGATCCCCAATCCCTCCCCTTCCAAACCGCTTTAAAACAGCCTCCCATCTCTTCCCCAGTGCCCTAATATTGCCCCTGTTTCTTCCCTCTTCTTCTGGACCTCTGCCATGTCCTCTCTGGCATTAAATAAATCTTGCTGCCTGAAAGAATGATCTTTGTCAGTCTCCTCTATCCTATTGGGGGATCGTCTACTAAGGACTTTCTAGAGGCAGAATCAGGTAGAGCAGGGATGGATTTCATGTCATGTCTATTGAAACTTTGAGTGAGTGAGTGCGTAAGTGCATGCATGCGTGCATTATGTGGGGGTGGGGTATGCACATAGCATGCAGTCCAAGGGTTGATGTCAGATGGCTTCCCCTCATTTTCCACCCTATTTTTTGAGACAAGATCTCTCATGGAATGCGGAGCTCCCCAATTCCTCTAAGCTGGATGGCTTGTGGGTTCCAGGAATCCAGTAGTTCCCATCTCCACCTCAGCACTAGAGTTACAGACGTGCACCTCCCACCACTTCTGACGTTTACTTGGGTTCTATGCAGCAAACAGTTTGCCAACTGAGCCATTGCCCCAGCTTATTAATGTATCTTTAGTTTAAGGACATCTACCACATCGTTATCATCATCAATGTCCCCTATTTGCCCTTTGGAATGAGGACCCTCACAGTAAGTCCCAGGGAGCTACAGCATAGAGACTCTGGTGACCATCTCCATGCAGAACCCATCTCAGACCTATGTATAGTCCACAGCACCCCACATTGTGTCACCTCAGCCCCCTGCCCTCTGCTGTTGTCACGCCAGCCCCACTCCCCTAGAGGAAGGAGCATGAATATCCTGGTTACCAGAAAGCACAGGAAAGGGGGAACAAGGAAGTAAGACTGTCCACCTTCCTCCTCACCCGCTGGCTTTCTTTGTTTTCTGCTGGGTCCTTCTCAGTGAGTTTCATGGTCTTGGGCTTCCGTTATTCCTAAGAACAGAAAAAAGGATGCCATTAGCCACCTGCTGTCAATGATGGATGGGTAATCCAGTAGAGCTGGCAACGAGGGTTACTGCAGCTATTGAGGAGACTGAGATCACAAGTTCTAGGCCCTACTGGTCTGCACAGTGAGTCAAGACCAGTCTGGCTTGGTGAGAAATTGTCTCAAAATAAAACTTTTTTTTAAAGGGACTGGAGATGTAGCTCAGTGGTAGAACACTTGCCTAGCATGCACGAAGTCCTGGGTTCAAGCCACAGTACTCCACACACAGAAAAAGAAGTCACAGGAGGTGTGTCAAAAGCTACCAAAAGACAAGGACACCAGGATGAAACATTGCAGTATCCTTACTTGACCCCACTTCCCCGGGGAGACCTGGTCCCTCTGGCATGTCTCCATTTAGGAAACATGAGACAGGGCAATGGCTGTGTTTCCCACACCTGTGTCCTAGCTTACAGAATGCAGGCTGTTCTCTGCAACAGCCTCTATCAGAAGGTCATGCTCACAAAGGCACACACTGGAAACACCAGACTGTCTGTCTCCAGAGGGAAAATGAAGCCAGTGGAAGTTGAGACAAACGTTGAGTCTCACCTGTCAAGTTAGCGTCACCAAAAACAAACAAACAAACAAACAAACAAACAAACAAACAAACGGTAACCCAAATCCTCCGGTGACAGGAGTGCCAAGCCTTGCCAGTTTTCTAGAGTTGTGAAATGTTTTAGAGCTTCAGACCAATTTGTATACTTTAGCTAAATTTGCCCCAGCATTTGTAAAAATGTATCCTGGAACAAGAAAAAAAAAAAAAAAAAAAAAAAAAAAAAAAAAAAAAAAAAAAAAAAAAAACTGAGCACAAAGGTTTCAACCCAAAGCTATTCATTGCAACATTTTCCACGTTGAGAAATGGTGTTTGCAATGGTGACGGTGTGGTGCATTGTGGGGTCTTGACCTCTGTTGTCTTCATTTTCACTGCCAATTAAAGACACAAGTGAAATCTCAGACAAAGCAGACAGAATCAGCCCATGAAGAAAGGCTTTTATTAGGGGTGAGGAAATACACACACACACACACACACACACACACAGAGAGAGAGAGAGAGAGAGAGAGAGAGAGAGAGAGAGAGAGAGAGAGAGAGAGAGATTCCAAAAGACCCTCTGCAAATCAGAGGGGGGATTCAGGAAGCCAAAACTTATTCTCTCCTTGAATATTAAGGCTTTGAGGATCTCCACGGGTGGGTGCATGGGTGTGTCTTTCTCCCCTAATTCAGGGTTGGTCAGTTTGAAGAAAGAAAAGGAGGCTGGTAGGCCCAAACTTTTGAGTAAGCACGTTCTGAGCCTGCCTTGAAACCATCAGACCAGTACACAGTTGAGGATTCCTGCTGGCCAGAGGAAAATTCACCAGGCCTTAAGGCAGCAGTTCTCAACCTGTGGGTCATGAACCCTTTTTGGAGGTGGAGTGGGGTGGGGTGAGATGTCAAACAACCATTTCACAGGAGTCACCTAAGACTATTGGAAAACACAAATATTTACATTACAACTGAGAATATAAGCAAAATTACAATGATGAAGTAGCAATGAAAATAATGTTATGGTTGGGGTCACCACAACATGAGGAGCTGTTTTAAAGGGTCACAGATTTAGGAAGGTTGAGACCCACTGCACTAAGAGTTTTACTCCTGGTCGGGAGTATGAGGAAGAAAAGAAATGTTTATGTATGTCACAGTTCATCCATAGTGGGAAGTGTGCGTCTGTGTGTGTGTCTGTGTATCTGTGATGTGGTGTGTGGTATGAGTGTATTGTATGTGTGTGTTGTGTGTTCTCTGAGTGTATTACATAGTGTATTGTGTGTTGTGCACATTGCCTGTGCTTGTGCGTGGGTGTGTCTGTGCACACTCGTGTACTCCGAGGCTAGAGGTGTCAATCACTCTCCACCTTATTTTCTGAGATAGAGTCTAAAGCTCACAGATTTGACTGGTCTGGATGGATGGCCAACAAGCTCTGGGGGTCCTCCTGTCTCTGCCTCCCCTGTGCTCAGGTTACAGATGTTACTGCAATGCCCGCTTTATACCTGGGTGCTGGGAATCCCAACTCAGGTCTTTATACTTGCAAATCAAGCATTTGACTGACTGAGCATCTCCCCAGCTCATAGAAAGTCTAATAGTGCTTTTAAAATGTTATCTCATCTCTCCTGGAGCAGTGGCTTACTGGTTTGCTCTTGCAAAGCACTCACATGAGGCAGCTCACAACTGCCTTTACCTACAGCTTTTACCTAAGCTTCTATTCATCATCCTCTTCTAGCCTCCGTGGGCACCTGCCCTCACAGACAGAAATTCATATAAAAAATAAAATATATATATATATATATATATATATATATATATATATATATATAAAATTTAAAATAAAATCTTGTTTAAAAGCCTGTTATCTAAAAACTTGTGGCAGAAGAAATACTCAGAGCAAATTTATATTTGACAAGTGAAGAATAATATATAGGTGAATATGTATTGTTTGACATTAAACACAGATGTACTGATAAGTAAGACTTTATGTGTTAAGCTTTGCATGTGCATAGACTAGGTCTGCATCCCCTTACTCAAATCCAAACGTAGGATGTGTGTGTGCAGCACACACTC
>NC_047664.1:43120474-43156194 GCF_011762505.2 Arvicanthis niloticus
TATTCCTGGTGTTCTACGCTCCCTTCAGCTTGGTTTCTGCCTTTAGCATGATATTAATGTGAATTCTAAAACAAGGATCCAGAAATGAATGTGGAATATAGGAGACTCTGAAACCGAGAAGGAGAGAACAAGAAAGAGGAGGGTATGAAGATTTGGAGAGGGCAGTTAAGAGGAGGGAGGAGAGAAACAGGAGAGGGGGACATAGGAAAGGCTACAGCCATACCCACCCACAACGCTGTTTCCATAGAAAGCTTGCCAGACATCACACTAAGTACTTTGTCTGCAGATTCTCACTTAGTCTTGACCAACCCCTGCAAAGCTAGTTCTCAAATCCCTCCTTTGCCAAATCCTTGCCCCAGTTGCTCTGGAAATTCACATCAATGGCACAATCCTCCCAAAGCTGCCCAAAGTCAGCGTCGGCCGTCAGTAACTCACCTGTGCCCTGAGCCTCCTTGCCCAGTCTAAAAAGCAAATACACTGTGCCTCGTAAATAGATCAGCTTCCAATACAATCAGACATAAACCTGGGAGCTTATGAAATAAAACAGCATTAATGATTAAGCTGCATCCAGCTGTCATTATAAACATCTCAGATGCCCATCGTGATAAGCTATCAATGATTAACGGAAGATGGGAGGCAGCGAGCTGAACTGACTGAAGGCACATCCAGGAGTGTGGTGGCATGTGCAGATGAAGCCATACCCAGAAAAACCAGTGACCTTGGCAGCCCCTCCCTGTGTGTCTTATCCAATCCCTTTAACAGGCAGATGTCACCATGGGAGATTTAAACCCCCTGGCCATGGATGAGCCATAGCATGCTCACAAGTGACATGTAGGTGTCAATCCTGGAGCCCACATGGGCAGATACATTACTCATATATACATTTAACGATCTGCAGTTAGAGAGCGCCTACTGTGTGCTAGGGTTACATGATGCAAAGCTTAATTGAATGTTATGTTGTGGTTCCATCTGCAACCTACACTTGTGGTTAAGAGACTGCATAGCCAAGTTTCCAGGCTCACAGGTTAAAGCAAGATCATCTACTCTCCCTGTCTTCTCCACTGATGCTCGTTCATGATGCACTGTGGGAAGGGGAAGCCCATCAGCAGGCAGGCAGATGGGTGACTGGCCAGGGCTCAGACATCAGGGACTGTGATGGCTAGTCTTGCGTTAACTTGACACAAACTATGGTCATCTGAGAGGAAGAAACATCGACTGAGAAGATGTCTCCTTAAGATCTAGCTGAGGGAAAGCATAGAGTGTTGGGGGCCAATTTTTAGCAGAAAGCGGCTATCAGCTTTGCAGCCGTCTTGAGCCGTATACCCTGACATGAGACTTGGATTACAATAGCCTACAACAGCTGAGCACACTCCGATAATCTTGGTTTAGATACCTTGGGCGTGTGAGATTAAAGGTGTGTAATTTAAGAGTATGACTTAGAAGTATAGAGATCAGAGTTAGAGACAAGACCTAAGGGCATGATTAAAGGTGTAACTTAGAGGCATGGCTTAGAAGTGAGACATAAAAGGCTAGAGGCAGACAGAGAAAGGAACAGATTACTTGACATTAGGTAGAAGACACTTGGCTCTAGAGAGAACAATTTGGAGAACAGAGAATCAGACACATCAGACAGAGGAGACACTTTTAGGAGACACTTCAGAGAGCACAACTTGGAGTACAACTTGGAGTAGGAATTAGGCATTAGGTAGAAGGCACTTGGAAGAGAACTTGGAAGAAGTAACTTGGAACTTGGAGGCACTAGGAACTAGGAACTAGGGACTAGGAACTTAGGACTTGGGACTTGGAGAGAAGAAGAGAGACTGAAGAATAAACGGGATTGAATCACACTCTGTTTGGCCTCCATTCTTCGAGTACGTCTTCACTCTCTCTCTCTTGCTGAACCCTGATCCGCAGACCGAACCAGCAGCTTGGGCCAGGATACAGTGGCCGCCAAATGCGGGGCAGCCCGGGCCTCAACATTTTGCTTGGGCCTCGACATTTTTGGCCTCCCGAATGTGGGGTTAGTGTGGTTCTCAACAATAGAACTTTTTTTTTTTTTTACTAGTTATTGGTATGGAAGGGCCCAGACCATTGTGGGCAGTGTCATCCCTGAGCTGTTGGTCCTTGGTTCTATAGGAAAGCAGGCTGAGAAAGCATGAGAAAAAACCACTAAGCAGCACTCTTCTATAGCCCCTGTCTCAGCTCCTGCCTCCAGATTCCTGCTCTGTTTGAGTTCCTGCCCTGACTTCCTTCAGTGATGGGCTAGGATATAGAAGTGTAAGCCAAATTAATCCTCTCATCTGTAACTTGCCTTTGGCTATGGTTTTCACCACAGTGATAGTAACCCCAATTAGGATAGTGACTCTCCCAGAGTGAGATGTCCCGAATCCAACAATCCCTCAGCAGGTGTGAGGCAACCAACCACTTTTCTTATTCCTGAGACTTCTAGAATCTTCCTTTTCCTAAATTCTATGCACCCATGTTTCCTTCTATCTCCTTCTCTATCAGACTTCTAATGGTGGACTCATCCCCACTCTCCCCTGCATGTTCTCTCCAGAGGTGATGTCAGTCACTGCTCTATTGCTGTGAAGAGACACCATGACCTCAGCAACTCTTATTTAAAAACAAAACAAACAAACAAACATTTAATTGAGACTTGCTTACAGTTTCAGAGGTTTAGTCCATTATCATCATGGCAGACATGATGCACATAGGCAGACATGGTACTGGAGAAGTAGTTGAGAGGCAGCAGGACCAAAGAAATACACTGGACCTAGCTTGGGCTTGAAAAACCTCAAACCCTACCTTCAGTGACACACTTCCTCCTATAAGGCCATATCTCCTAATATCTTCAAATAGTGCTGTCCTCTAGCCACCAAGCATTCAAACCTGTGAAGCTATGGGAGATATTCTCATTCAAAGCACCATAGGTGACTTCATCCAGACCCGTGGTCTTAAACCCACACACACACTGATCTGACACACCCTGTCTCCCAAGATCCAGCCTGAGGTGGTCCTGCTCAGCCAGTGTCCTCCTATAGCTAAGAAGATTCTCAAACACTGAAGACTGCAGTGAAGTTCAGTGGTCCAATCAACTCTGCCTCAAGCCTTTGTCTCCTTGAGTTTCCCTGGCCTCAGGTCAAACAAGTAAAACTCCACGGACCTTGCACAGCCGACAAAGCGCATCATTACACAGGCAATGGCCACAACCTTCTGAGACTTCTTCATCTACCTAGCATCATCAGATTGATGGCTACAGCAATTCAGACTCCTGCGAACCATACTACCTTGAGCCCTCATTGGTTTTCTAGGAATCCAAGTATCGTCAGCCTAACTCAAACAGTCCTCCCAATTTATCGGCATGGCCACAGCAATCAGGGAGACGCGTTGGTGCCCCAAACTGAGTCCATTATCAGTCTAGATATTCTAGAGCTGCCAGTAACCCACTGGGAGTGTCTAGAAAGCCATCATGATCACACCTGTTCCCCAGCCCTTCACTATCTTCCTGGGACCTCCTACCCAGCTGTCTTCCCTGATGCTTGGTTCGCATATGCATCTGGGTCTGCAGTGTCCGGTGAATAAAAAGCACTATCTCTTGCCAGTGGCCCATGTTCTCTGCCCTTGGCCTTTCTGCTATTCCCAATCACCCACACTTAGGATGAAGTTCAAACTCCTCCATCTCAGAGCTGTTTAAATGCTGCCTACCTGACCCTACTCCAAAGGCCTGCTTTTCCTGTCTCTCCTCCTTTCCTCCTTCTCTGTTTTACCCTCAATACCTTTAATTTTCTTCTCTGTGTCCATGCCTGAGACTACCTTATTTGCCTGGGGGGCTGGGGGGCTAGCCACTGTGTTCTGCAGATTTTAACTCCCTAAGCAGAGACCTCCTCTCCCATACCTTCTTCCATACCATTGCCTCTCCGGTGCCCAGAGCAGTGATTAGCTGTTCCTGACCGGAGGACCATTCAGCCTGGATGCAGCTACCAAGGAGTGCTGCTCAACAATGGTCCTGAGACTGACACTGGGAGGCAGGACCCTGTGTTGAGCCATAGGCTGGGTGAGGATGGGCAGACTTTGCTGTAACAGAGGTACAGTCCTATGGTGACACTGAAGCCCAGGACATCGTGTTGGGCCAGGGACCTCCTGCCCAGCTGTCTTTCCTGCTGCTTGATTTCCACAGTTTCTGAATCTGGCCAGAGTGTGGTTCTGCAGCCCCCAATAAATCATAAGCCTCCTACTGCCCATCCTACTGAGACCCAGAGGAGCTTCTGCAGCTCCTTGCAGAGAGGGACCTGGCTGCCTCCATGACTGCCGTAGCTGCTGTGCTCTCTGCTTCCTTGTCCTGCTCACAGGTATCCCTCAGGACATGTTACTTCCCCATGGGCCAGTGTTGATAGAGAGCTGAGAATTTGGGTGGGGCCTGTATGCATGGGTGTGTGAAAGCCAGGGGTTGACACTTAGGTATCCCTCCTCAGGTATCCATCCATCTTGTTTCACGAAGCAGGGGCTGTCACTGACCTGATCTGCTTGTCTCTCCCTCCCATTGCCATGACTACAAGAACATGCCACCAGGTCGGCTTTTATTTCAGTGGGTGCTGGAGATCAAATGTGGGTCTTCCTGCTTGCAAGGGGAGGACACTCCCAGCTGAGAATCGCCCAGCCCCACTAATCCTTATGGTTGAAGAAATTCAATAAATGTAAACTATTTCTCTAGACTTCTTTAAGGTTAGAATCATTTAAAAGGTGGATTTAAACATTTCAAGATCCAGAACATGTTCCTTGACCCTTGGGTTTGACGTGAATGGGGACAGCAAAGCTCTGAACATAGGTCAACTGAAGTTCAAACCGAAACTGTTACTAGCCAGCTGTGCAACCTTAGGGCACACACTTAGCCCTTCTGAGTTTGTCACCCTTGCCTGAATCCCAAGGGTGACAACATGTTCCTGTTTGGGGATTAATAATAATATGTGGACATAACACCTAACACTCAGCAGAGACTGGTTGACTGTAGCTATTTTTAAGGTCTGTAAGTTAGTCATTCATAAAATTCAGAGGACTCAAGATAAATATTTATACTCAGACGTTCATTGAGAGTTTTCTCAGGTTCTTGTTCTGCTTGGCTGGAGCCATCTGGCAAGAACGTTAATAGTCTTTGGGGCCTGAGAAGGTCTGCACCATTATGTAGGAGACTGAGTACACATTCAAATGGTGAGGCAAAATCCCAAGACCTGCACACTGGCCAGCATGGGCCTTACAGAGGCTTAAAGAGGTCAGTGTGGGCACTTTTCCTTAACACAGTCCTAAGAGTAACAGCCTCGGCAGGCACTTGTGGTGTCTCTGCCTGGCTCAGGGATCGTGGGTGCCTGCTTCAAAGGGCTCTAGTGGAACAGAGACATCCAGAAGCTCAGAAGATGGGGGTGTTAGAGAGGGTGGCTCTTATGAAGAGACTCATAAACTGATGTGTGTGGTGGCAGGAACGAAGAAATGATGCCCTGAGCCTCGAGGATGCTAAAATGCACTGAAATGTACTGTGCAGAGTGGGGCATCCTAGTGTCCTCGTTTTCATATTCTCTCCAGCGGGACAGAGGACTGGAAAAGAGGCATGCTCGTGCGTGCATGTGTTTATTGATCACACACATGTCCATTCAGCAGTCTGTATTAAACCCGTATCGTATGTCTAGGCAAGGAAAACCCTGCCCCGACCCCACCATTATATATGATAGATTACAATCAGATATCAACAACCACACGATTACAGCATCATTTAGATACAGTCTCTTGGGTTTGATGCTTAGGCACCATTGTAGTTTTGTTTGTTTAATTTGGTTTTGACTTTTTTGCTTGTTTGTTTGTTTGTTTTTTGAGACAGACTCTCACTGTCTATCTCCAGCTGGCCTGGAACTCAGTATGCAAATTAGCTTGGCTTTGAATTTATAAAGATCCAACTACCCCTACCCCTGACAGCTAGGATTAAAGGCCTGACTCAGAGCACGTAGCCTGGTGGCCCCCAGCCAGGTGGTCACAGGTACTCAGTCATTCTTCTCCAATACGAATGACACATCTCAGTAGCCTTAGCCTTCAGCTAATGCCCTTTGCCCACCCTGAATATTCTCACCCCTCCCCCAAAACTATATAACCCTTGGTTTACCCCAAATAAAGCATATGGATTCAAACTCATCCCAAATAAAGAAATATACCGTAAGTGAAGATGGTCTCAGAAAGCCAAAAAGAGCCATAACACTAAGATTCTTGGAGAAGGCCTTCTCTCTTCCCACCACCCCCCCGACTCCACCCACCTCCACCCACCCCATCCCACACATGCACATAATAATAATAACAATAATAATAGTAATAACAACAACAATAAGTTTAAATACCTCAAAAATAGATCGTGGGAAAGGTCTTATGACCAGGTCTTTTCTGTGCTTAAGGGCACAGCTCTTTCTTGTTGGCAACCCAACTGCAGCCACAACCTGCCTTAACTCCCAAGGTCCCTAGCTATACTCATTTCTCATTAGCTCACTCAGCAAGGTTTACATCGCATACCTGCTCATAGGTGAGAGCATCAAAGCTCACAGAGACGTGGCGGTGCTAGTCCAAAGTCACACACCAAGAGAGGACTTTATACCCTGGGTACTCTCTGTCATTCTGACTCCCTACAGGGTACACCTGGTACAAGTGTCAGGTGCTGATATGCTAAGCTGTGTGCCTGTCAACAGGCTCTCCCCTCTCTGCCTGTCACGGAGGTCCCTGATCTTTGCACCCTTGGAACAATGACCAGCCAGAAATCACATTCATATTTTGCATCCTTCCCCAGTGGCCTTGGCCCTGAGCCAAGCCTTTTGACAACCTCAGCTCAGGGACACTCCCACCTTTTCAGGGCTCATGAGGTACTTAGCATTTAACCTGGGCCAGCCCACAGGTGTCCCAGCTTCTCAGGCCTGAGCAGTTACTGAACCTCTCTGAAGGCTAGCCTCTGCATCTGTATCATAGGCAGAAGCCCCCACTTCTTGATCTGGCTTCTATACAGTTCCACAGCTACTACACAGAGCTCATCACAGTTGGCTCTCCGTATCCAAAGGGTCTACCACTGGACTCAACCAACCAAATATCAAAAATAGTTGGGGAAAAATGTATCTGCAGGAGTCATGAGTGGGACAGCACTCCCATGGCATGTACCCCCAGTGCTTCAGCCCTTAGAGGTCATCCAACGACGCTGGACAAGGAGCAGAGGTGAGATCCAATGCCAAGATGTTTATCTACAGAGTGTGGGCATCTAGTTTGGTACCTGCAAGACGTCTTGGAAACCAAGCGGTGACAGTGTTGGCGCTGGATATTGTTACTAAACCACAGTCACAGTTATTGGCATAGACAGCTAGCAAAGTTAGGAAGGGAAGGAGGGAGCACAAGTATTTGAGGCGGCCTGTTCTGGGGTGGTTACAGGGCCAGCAGTGCGTGCTTGTCTCTGGCATATGTCCTGTCCTCAGCCCTGGCTACAGACATCAAAAGATCTGTGCTTCCCACACCTCAGCCCCTCTCTTGCTAGCTCAGCACGTGGGTCCCTTACAAAAGCTTCCTTCATCTGTGTGCCTCCCCCGGCCAGTTCAACCCCACAATCTGAATTTTCCCACAAAGTCTCTGGGAGGTCCTGACTGGTTCATTCCAGTCCTGTGCCAGGCTCTCAGGAAGCAGGGACTGAGTGAACAAATAGCTTCAATGTTCAATGTTCTAGGACAGATAGGATCGGGATCTCACTGTGACCGACCTACTCTTCAGAATTAATCATCGGGCTACCCCAGGCAAAGTCTGGGAACACAAATTTCCCTCAGCTGCATAATAGCAGCAGCCTGCTCTCCAGAGCATTCACTGCTCCCTTCCCTGGGGAGACCGATCTCTGTCACCCACCTGCCACAAATGCTGTCTATTTGATTTCAGTGACTCGGGTTCGCAGGGAGCACATGCAAAGACATGATTCAGATATGTTAAATGACTTGCCCATGGTCACACAACCCAGTATCAATAATTATTAAGTGTGAACCGGGAGGTGGTGGTGCATGTCTTTAATCCCAGCACTCGGGAGGCAGAAGCTGGTAGATCTATGTGTGTTTGAGGCCAGCCTGGTCTACAAAGCAATTTCCAGGATAGCCAGGATTGTTACACAGAGAAAGCTGAAGTGGAAGTTTCTGGGTGCAGACTTACATGGTGTTTTGCTGAGGCAAGACCCATGGGAGGACCTGTGACGTGTGGAGGGAGTATAAATAGGACTCCGTGGACAGTTCCAAGGAACTTGCACAGCTAGCTGTGCAACACTTTGTTGATCTTGCTGGTCTCTCAAGTCTTCATTGATCTTTACTTGCTGAGAGAGGCATGGCAGAGAACTTAATCCAGCAGTTTCTGCTGGACTGTGCCAGCATTGCTGATTCGTGTTTGGTATCCTGGCACTACTGAACTAGACTGCTGGTATCCCAACAACAGAGATTAAAGTCACCCCCAAAGAACTACTTCTAAACAGGTCTGCCAGGGAGCCAACCCCCTCGCCCCCCGGCTTGGGGGTGAGAGGGGGAGAGAGAAACGCAGCTGGTTCTTCTTTCTTCTCCTCCTCCCACCGTCCATGCGGTTCTTCTTGAGGCAGCCCCTATGCTACTGTAGCTGACCTGCAGTCAACATCCTGGCCCTAAGACCAGCAAGGTGTTAAGTAAATAGCCTTGTACTATCCTAAAAACTTCTGAGGGTAAGAGACTGCAGGCTTAGGTGATTAACACCTGTAGCCTAACAGCAGAGGATTAGGCAACATGGCCTTTGTTCTATCTCAGCAGGAACCGCTGGGCTCTAACTTGCAGGAAGAAAAGACACTTTAGAAAAGTTACTATAGAGTTTATTAAGTGTAAAAGGTATCCTATGAAAGCTATCTGAGGGAAAACGTGGAAAGGTCCTGAGTGGGGAAGAAGAAAAGATTCTAACAAAGTAAAAAACCTAAGGGAGAAAAATTCTAGGCAGGGGGAAAGGAAAGGGCGATGGGGTCCTAACTAACTGACTAGTCTAACTCACCATTCTAAGACACCATTCTAACTGCTCATTCTAACTGCTCTCTCATCTCTTTGTCCTCAGAACTTACACATCTTTCAGAGTACATGGTCACATGTTACAAGGTTCATCACAAGTTCACACCAAATTTCAAGTCATAAATTGAAATAGAAGTTTACAACACAGAATGTTTACATGAATACCCATTAGGAGTAATTATCTAACTAGACATTCATCACCTGTCTAGCTCCACAGGTTCGCAGAAAGTTTGAAACTATAACTTAAGAAATTAGTGAAGTTTTGTATAGATAAACCCAGGCAATATTTTCTCTTCTGTCCTGGTACCTATAATAAATTGTGGATTCCCTCTAGTAACCTAGGCTAATTGTTTTATGACCTCTTAGAATGTGCTCTAAGCAGGAGAAGGTCCAGTTACTATCTCTCTCAGGGCAATAAACACTCAGGAGACTGGCAGAGTTCTCTTTACAGTTTCGACTATGCCTGAGGGACTTAATAGCAGTCCCGTTATAAAAGAGCTTAATAATCACTGATATAATTTTAGGAATTCTTATAGGATCATCATTAAGACTTAAGAAGTCATCTATTTGTCTATATAGCATCACTACAAGGCAGTACATCTTCGTGGATCTGCAGAGATCTGCTACAAAGGGGAGTGCTATTGCTTAGTGATAGTAGCCTATGTCTAATAATAGTAATAATGGGAAAAGCATATTAATAGCAGGAATCTTTCCCAAAATCATGTCCACCACAGCCTTGCTAATGGGGCACACTCATCGCAGATTATATAATAATCCGAGGCAAGCATTTCAGGATGATCATCTGCTCATTATTAGCTTGTCCCATTATGGCTCCCAACACAGGTCCATATCCCCTTGTCCTATTTACCATCGTTTCTCTTCTGCCTTTGGATAGTGGGCTAGAAGTGGGTCAAAGTAGGTTTTTAAAAATCTAAGCCTACGGCTGGGCAGTGGTGGTGCATGCCTTTAATCCCAGCACTTGGGAGGCAGAAGCAGGCAGATTTCTGAGTTCGAGGCCAGCCTGGTCTACAGAGTGAGTTCCAGGACAGCCAGGACTACACAAAGAAACCCTGTCTCCAAAAACCAAAAACCAAAAACCAAGAAAAAAAATCTAAGCCTACGGAAACCTTGTCTCAAAAAAAAAAAAAAAAAAAAAAAAAAAAAAAAATCAAAACCAAACCAAACCAAACCAAACCAAATCAAACCAAACCAAAACATCCAACTCTGAATGTGCCAAGTCTCATAGACATTCACTCACAGACCCTTTTCATCCAAGAAATTTTCATGTGTCCCAGGGCATGTAAACGTATATAAAATAGGCATACCAAATCAAACATTCACTGATAAAACCCTAAAAATATCTATTTTAATTTTAGGCGTGCATTCAACTTTACTATTTTTTTGCACATGGAAGCAAAGTCATGCATTGATGAGATGGATGTGACTTTTTTTTTTTTTTTTTAAACACAAAAAATGTTAAGTCTTGGCTGAAAGTTTGATTCTTCAGGACACATCTTTGAGGTTTTCCTAGAGTGAGCGGTATTTTGATTTTTGTCGTCGTCAGAGCTGAGAGCATTACTTCACATAAATACATAGTACAAAATGGCAGAAGTTTTTGTGTAGGGGCCATTTAGAAATTGCTAGAAATTCTTTCCTAAGCTTGAAGAGATGGCACAGTGGTTAAGGGCACATGATGCTCTTGCAGAGGGCCTGAGTTCAGTTCCCAGCACCCACACCAGGCAGCTCACAACTGCCTGTACTTCCAGCTCTAGAGGGGGTCCTCTGGCTTACATGAGTATCTGCATTGACATGCAGCACACATACACATAACAAAAAAAAATCTAAAAAAAAACAAAAACAAAAAAACCCTAGCACAATACAATCTAAACATTCACTAATTTATTTGGTACTTAAATGTTTCCATAATTAAGCCATTATATTATCAGAGCAGAAAACCTGGTTTGTACAGTTATAAACACTGTAAGTCACAACACACAGTAGTCTCAAATCTGAGCCTGTGGGTTTGTCCAGAGCAAGGCATTCAAGTTGTATGTTCAGATCCAATGCTGCAGTAGTCGTGGCGCATAACATGGGTGAACTCACTCTCAGAAACAACTCTGATTCATTATGTGTTTGATTTTGAATTAATTTTTGGTCACTGTGGGTTCCAGTCCCTTTACTCTTGCCAATATTTTTGTGACATCCCCCCATATTCAGTCACATGACCCTATACAGAGCTGGGACCCACCAGCAAGTTCCAGTTGGCATTGTGACCATCTCAAGAGTCTTGCATTAAAAGAATCTGAAGAGGCAGAGTGTGAGCTCTGGAACCAGAAGTCTGGGTCAGTTGCATGACACAGGTCAAGAACCTTCTGGAGCTTTTCCCCTGGCTGGCAGTGCAGAGGCCGCACAATGCCTGGAGTTACTGCAAAAGACTTTAACCAGCAGGAGTTTGTCAGAACTCTGGCAGCCTTCCTCAAAAAGTCTGGGAAGCTGAAAGTCCCCGAATGGGTAGACACAGTCAAGCTGGCCAAACATACAGAGCTTGCCCCATGTGATGAGAGCTGGTTCTACACACAAGCTGCTTCCACAGCACTGCACCTGTAGTTCCAGGGTGGTGCAGGGGTTGGTTTCATGACCAAGATCTACGGAGGATGGCAGAGAAACTGTGTCAGGCCCAGCCACTTCAGCAGAGGCTCTAAGAGTGTGGCTCACCGGGTCCTCCAAGCCCTGGAGGGCCTGAAAATGGTGGAAAAGGACCAAGATGGGGGCTGCAAGCTAAACCTCAGGGCCAGAGAGATCTGGACAGGATCGCTAGACAGGTGGCAGCTGCCAACAAAAAAGCATTAGAACAAAGGATGCTGGGTTAATAAATTGCCTCATTCATAAAAACAAAAACAACCAAACAAACAAACAAACAAAAGAACCTGCTGGAATATTTTAACCAACAGGCTTCAAGCATGACATGACATGTCCAAAGGCTGCTGGCCTGGTCACAGGCGTCAAGTCATCGTACTTTATAAAGTTGCGAGTGGAACAGGATCTGAGTCCCACTGCAGACACTCACCTGGCAGACACTACTGTTTCATGGCAGCGGGATCACGTTCCCAGCCGCACATTCTTCTCTGCACTGGAGTGTCACAGCACTGACAGCCCCCTCTCCCTCCAGCATCATCAGCCCCAGGGTCCACCGCTCTCGGTTGTGACTGCTGGCGGTCCACTCTACTGTGCTAGGTATCACTCAGTGGGCTCACTATTCCCAACCCTGGCTTCTGGTGAAAAACCTCCCATGCTCTCATTAGAGCTGAAAACCTGACTCATTGTTCCTAACACGGAAACACAGGCTTTCTGCTTGGTTGCAACAGGGGCCAATAAGAAGAAAGATAGAAATGAGTAAGAGCTTATGCAAACAGACTGGGGCACACAGACAGACAGCCTGGGGCATGCCAAAGCCTGAGGACCAGAGCTCTTGCAGAGATCTGAATAGTTGATGTAAATATCCTACTGATGGGCTATGATCCTTTTTTTTTTCCGTTTTCATGTGTATGAGTATGGTACACATGCCTGTGTATGCATTTTTGCATGTATGGACACATGTATGGAGTGTACTAGTGCACATGAATGCATGTCCGTGTGGAGGCCGTGCTGGATCACTCAAGCTGCAGCTACAGGTGGAGGAAACCGCTAGACTTGGGTGCTGGGAACTGAACTCCAGGAGTGTGGATGAGCAGCAAGCACTCTTGTCCATGGAGCTGTCTCTCTGGCCCCTGTAACCAAGTTCTTTATCTGTCTATTTCCCACACTGGCCCTGTGCAAACACTGGATCTGACCTGGATCCCTGTACATGTATTGCCTTGTGTAGACTGCAGCTGTGTGGCCTGGATCGATCTCTTTCTTTCTTTCTTTCTTTCTTTCTTTCTTTCTTTCTTTCTTTCTTTCTTTCTCTCTCTCTCTCTCTCTCTCTCTCTCTCTCTCTCTCTCTTTCTTTCTTTCTTTCTTTCTTTCTGCACCTCCCCCACTGCCCTTCTCTCCCTCCACAAAGCACTTGTCAAACTTCCTTTACATTCCTGGTCTCACTTCCCAGCCTGCTCTCGGCTCCCAGCAATGTGCTGAGCGCTTCTGGGATCTTTCCATCATATTACCATTGCTACTCCACGCACCCTTCCTCTGCCCCTGTTCCAGCTTTGATAAGCATTGCTGGTCACTCCCACAGTGGCTCCCTTCTCGCCAGAGCCACCGAGCCCCAGATCAACCACTTACTACCTGATACAGGGATACTTATGACAGGTCCCCTCAAGTTAGAAGAGCCAAGCGATACCAAGGAAAGTGTCTTGTTTAGTACCCCAGAAAACCTAGTGGATACTGACTTATAGAAGCACCCAGAGGAAGTGTAAGTATTGCGAAAGCAGTGGGGCCCAGAACTGGGTTGATAGCTTGTATCCAGGAGCCGAGGTATCACTGGCTCCCCACCCTGTCCTACAAACTGTGTGGAGGAGGTGAGACAGTATAAATGGGACATGACAGGCAGTGATCTGACCCTGGTGTGTCTCACAGTGGTGCACTGTGGCCGTAAACACACCATGGTCATTCCTTTAGGGTCTAAATGCATTTAGGAAGAGCACACTTAGCATTGCAGCAGCCTCGTCTTGGCCCATGGCCTGCAGCCTTAGAAGTAACTACAGTAGGAAAGCCAACAAAAGCCCTGGAACTCTCAAGGGTTTTCCCAGTGAGTGAGAAATGCTTCTATCCCAGGCAGGAGCCAGGTCAGGTCACCCTCTGAGTATTGACACATCCAGAGAGGCAGTCTCTGCCATATCCCATCTGGATCTCCATTCTGACCCTACAAACGGTATGTGTCACCGTAGACGCCTCTGGAACTTTGTAAGCAGCCCTAACCTTAGCTATTGGTTGTGAATAATGTAGCTCCTGATTGGCCCATGTATTTCCCCTTAGGCCAATCACAAAAGGAGATCAGAAGCTGTTTACATTTATGATAGTTAACATTACACTTAAGGTTTTAATTGCTATGCTATATATGTGTGTGTGTTCATATGTGTGTTTACATATATATGTATGTACATATACATACATACATATACATACATAATACATATATATACATATACATACATACATACATACATACATATCCTCTAGCATGTAAACCCCTAGCCTATGCAAGTGTCAGCCACTTCTCTTTTTCTCCAGACACTGAAAACTATTCTTAAATTGACTTATAGTGTAAAATTTGCTGTTCTTGAAAGATAATAGGCCGTAAGACTAACTGCTTTTTCTGCTTTTGTAATCAGACTTGCTGCCTTCCTCGGGACCACTTGAGCTCTGCTCCAGCTGGGGCTATGCACCTGTCTTATTCATAACTGTAACCTCACAGCTATCCCAGTGGCTGGCTCCTAGCTAGAGTTCAATAAAAGCCTCCACAGCCAAGGAATCATTAAGATGATTACACATTAAGATGATTAATGAGTCACACAAGTATCATTAAGATGCCCGAGCCATTACCAGGCAGTTTCTTGTGCAATACTCAGATCTGGACAGCACTGGCCACCGCCATCGAGTCCAGCCCTGGTACTGCATGACTCCAAAACAGTAACCTGTGAAGTTAGACAAGATCAGATTGAGATCAGGAGCCGAGGGCAGAGGGAGGACAGCAGGGCGAGGGGCCTTTGCAATAACCTTTGCAATAACCTTTTTGCAAGGGTGCCTGTGAACATTCTAGAATCATTGAAATCTTTGGCATCTTTGCCTTGGACATTGTGGCAGTGATAAGAACGGCACAGAGATCTGCTCATGGGAAACAGTGTCCTGGCTCTTTCCTTGCTCTGGGGAGGACCTGCAGGTGATGTTCACTTATGGACCCTGTGCTTCTGCTCTGACATTCCTGTTCTGCTTGGCAGTCCTGGATGTGGCCTCGCTCCTACTACAAGTCCCTCTAGAGAGCTTCACAACCAGTCTTTCTTCTCCCTTTCGCTCCTTCTCTTCCCAACCCCAACTTTCCAGGTACTCACACATAAAAGGTGGAGTTCTGCTATTGTTGCTGCAGAGGCTCCAGAGAACCTGGTGAAATTCGTAGATCAGCTGAGCTCCTCGATGCCGGTGTGCTCATTCTTCAGGGTCCCTAGTAGTACATGTGACCTGAACACAGTCTGCTCTTCTACCCCAGTGGCATAATCGGGAACACAGAGGGACAGAGGAAGCAAACTCTAGAGCCAGGGTTTTGTATGGCATTATTTTCTCCTGATTAAAAAAAAAAAAATTTTTAAACCTAACTCTAAAGTCTATTTTGGTTTTCTAAGAGTTAAAGAACAATATGAATTTGTTTGAGATACTTGTATAAATGGATTCACACAGGAGCCTGGGTATCAGATGTCTCCCGCCTCTCTTTATGTTTTCATAGAGAAATCAAGTCAATCTTACACACAGATGTGGTCATAGCCCAGCAGAGCTCAGACCTGCTCTCTGGGCACTTAGATGGAAAGAGGCCAGGCCCTGAGCTTCTACTGAGTCCTGGGCTACAGGCAAAGGACTAACCTGGTCTCGGCTCACCATGCAAGGGCACTGTGGAAAACCCAGACCTGATCAAGAACAGCTTGGAAAATGTTCCAAGGCCGCATAGTGAAGACCAAGGTGAGGCAGGACTGGAATGTGGGTATGTCTGCTTCCTGAATCTGGATCTGTCCTCTGGGTCCTTACTTCCCCTTTTCCTGGGAGACTGGCTTTGGTGGCTCAGGCCCTAAAACAAGAGAGTTTTGTGTCTAACTGCCAAGTGCAGTTTATCTCTGTCATCAGACCCTGAGGCACAACCCTCTCTCTTCCTTCCCCCACTTCCTTGGTTTTTTGAGACAGTAAGAATTATGTGGCCCAGGCTGGCCTTGAGCTCATGATCCTCCTACTCCAGCCTCCTGAATAGTGGTGGTCTGTGCCACAGGCCTAGCCTGGCTCTCTAGTACTGCTTCTTGGTGCCCTGCCCTCCATCGTCCACTCTGGGAAAAACTCCATAACATATGTGGCTCATCACTAGGGCCTCACATTATTTCTGGCTCTCTCCAGGCCCATGAGCCCCTGGAACATGAGCTGATGATTCCATCCTGGCCCCTCTGCATCACAATTCAATTTTTCAGGACAGCAGACAGTGCCATTCCACTCACAAAAATTAACACAGGACTTATTGATGACAGTTCTGGGTATAGACTAGAAATCTGGCAACAAGGTGCAAGGTTCTGGGTAGGTACTTTGGAGCAACTGAGGCCATAAAGGAACTTTATGAAAGGAAGATCTCAGAACTTAAAGCTGAAGGTGAAAAAAAAAAAAAAAAAAAAAAAAAAAAAAAAAAAAAGCAAGTCTGGAAGAAATGTTCCAGAATGAGAAAGATCTGCTTCACTCAATGCTGAGTCTCCAGGATGGTGGAGAGCCTGAACATTAGACAGCTCACATGGCCCTGTCATTGCTCCTCCTAGTGGCTTTCAACTGGTCTGCTTGTCTTCCATCAGGGAAGCTTCTAAAGTGGCACAGCATCCTCTCCTGTTGGTCTGAGTGGGTTGGCGTCTATTTGCAGAAGTGTACTGGAATCTCAATGCAGACCTGCCTGCTGCACTTCCATGCTACCATACTGATTTCCATCAGTTTCAGACTGCAGAGGGAGGCTTAATTCTGCCCCTGACGCGGGATGACATTGGTACCCTCACCAACAACTAATCACTGACACCTTGCTTTGATTGACGTCTTTGCTAGGCTGAGATGAAGGACAAGCCCATCCTTCTGTTTGTGGTGGTGACTCTGGATCATCAGGGTTTGTTTACTGCGAGATAACAGAAAATTGTGCTCCCCGTGACCTGTGGCTCCTACATCATCAGCTAATGTGACCCCTGGCTCCAATATCACCAGGCTGCCAAAAGGACACACAGGATAAGACACACAGTTCTGTTGAAAGAGGGTTATTAATTGGATTCATACAAACGATGTCCACTTGGAGGCTGGCTGATTAGCAGCATCAATTCTCTTAGTAGCCTTAATTCCTCTTAGGGAAGTAAGGTGACAGAGACACAGGCTCCTGGGATTGAAATGTGAACATCGTGAGGGATACCAGGGATGCTATTTTTCCCTACCACCAGTTGTTGAGTGGTGACAACACTACACTAAATGTGTGTGTGTGTGTGTGTGTGTGTGTGTGTGTGTGTATGCATGTGCTTATATATGAGTGTATATGTGGATGTGTGTTTGTGTGCATGTGTGTACTTATATACATGTGTCTGTGTATGTATGTGTGTGTGCCTGTGTTTGTGTGCACACTCACACATGTCTGCATGTGTTTTCCTGAGGTTCAGAAAAGGACTAATTTCAGTGCAGCTCAGATTTCCCAGGGTTTTTGTTCTCAGCATCATTCTGGAAACATCCTCTGACATATAATAGGAACAAGAGAAAAACAGGATAGTGGTATTTAAAACATGGCATGCCTGTTGGGTCTCGTGACCTCATAGGATCTGCATACCATCTTGTTTTAACATCATTATTCACAGATGAAGAAAGAGGATGGGGTGTTATTTATTATATAGTTTATCCCCCCCCCTTGCTGGGTATTAGTCTGTTGCTATGTATGTAAGTGCTAATTTCTGATCCCCAAGGTCTGTTTGCCCTTCAGATAAGTATAACTTTACATACACTGGCCTTTGTTGTGTAAACCTTGCTCCCCAATGTGAAACTATTGATTAATAAAAAGTTAGAGCCTGTGATTGAGCAATAGAGAGAGAAAGGCAGGACCTGAGAATTGAGTATTGGGTCTTGAAAGAGAGCATAGGAGAAGAGAAAGAGCCTGAGGTCTCAACTGGACAGGATAAACCAGGAGCATGTAGTTGAGAGAAGTACATCCTGAGGCCAGATTGATGGAGCAATAACAGCCCAGGCAAGACTCAAACAGCAAGTAACAAGGGGCATGTGGTTTGGATACAGGTGAGAATAGCATAGAACCTGGCCAATGTAAGCTTACAGCTTGTAAATAAAGTACCAGGTCTCTGTGTGTTTTATATGGGCTAGCTAAAATAAATATTCCATCAACACCCCCTGCATTTCTTGAACTCTCTAAATATATTTAACTTAGGTCAAATTTCCAGCACTGGATATTGCATTCTCAAAAGCACACAAGCCTATTATTGCCTGGCTGTATCTTGGTGTTCCTCAGAGGTTCATGTTGTGAGGCCAGATTAGTTACTGTTCTCCGTGCTGTGATCAAATACTTGACAAAGAAACCTAAAGATTTATTTGGGCTCACAGTTTGAGGGTTCAGTTCATCCTGGTGAGGATGGTGTGGCAGCCAGAGTTTGAAGAAGCTGGTCACATGGCATCCACAGTCAGGAAGCAGAGGGAAATGAATACTGAAGTGCATAGCTTGCTTTCTTCTTCACTCAGTCCAACCCTAATGATGGGTACCAACACTAAGGGCTGTGTCTTCTTTCTCCAGTCCTTTCTGAAAACACCCTCATAGATACACCCAGAGGTGTTTCCATGGTGATGCTGAATTCCATCATGTTCAACAGTCATAACTACCATCATGGGGGTTGAACTGCATACTTCACCTCTACCTACCAGGTGTTAGGAACATCCCCCTTTGTGACAATGAAAACTGTCTCTATGCTCTGACAAAGGTCCCTGGAAGGCAAAGTCCCTCTGGTTCTTTCTCCCTTCATGCCTCCACTTCAGCTAGATCAAGCTCCGCTCCATCCTTCACAGTCTGAGATACATGTGCTCTAACATTCATGGTTTTAAGAGAGGACCCAAGTAGGTGCTGCATTTACCACTGTGTTGTAAGGGGACAAGTCCCATTTTGATGTATTACTCAGAGTTTTCCAGAGAAACAGAACCAACCAGCTGTGTATCAATATCTGAAAATTCGGAAGTGGTGAGATTTAGTTTAAGGATCGAGTCCATGGGACTGTTCTGAAAACACCCTCATAGATACACCCAGAGGTGTTTCCATGGTGATACTGAATTCCATCAGCAGCATCCAGAGAAGCCACAGTTCCAAAATTTCCAGGGTGGATCGAAGTTTAGAAATGTCACAACTGTTGCTTTTTAACAAAATCTCAGTTGTTCATTTTTACCAACGAAGATTTGGGAGCCAGATGCTGGGGTAAAAGCCTGCTAGCCCCATAAAGCAGAGAAAGCATCTAGCAGATTTTCATCCAAAGCTGACATCTCAAAAGGAAAAGGAAGTTTTCCTGTTCCATGCTGTCTCAAAACCATGTCAAACTGAATGTCCCTTCCTTTGACTTCCTGTTTGTTTCTTTATCTGTCCTCCTGACTTCCTCTCACTCTCTATGGTCTTTTCCTATGTTCACTCCCTGTCAACTTGTTGCTTGCTCTGCCACTTGACCTATGGTTGACTTTACTTAATCCTGTTTACAATAAGCAGAAAGCTCTTGGATTAAGGGTGTGTGCTAGGGCTGAGTCACACAACTAGAAAAAGGTTTTCCCAGTAAACCGCACAATCTCAGGGTTCACAGTGTGATCAAGTAACCCACAACAGACAACCCATGCCCAAAGGTGTTTGCTGTTTGCTGGCGGCTTTCCTTCTTGCTGGGACAGGCTGGTGGGGTGGTTTGGTTGTGGTTCATCCGTGTTGAGAGCTCTGGGTGAGCTCCCGTTGTGATCCAGCAGTGTGAGAGGCTTGTCAGTCACACTTTTCCCACTGTAAACAACTTCTTGGCAGAGTTTATTCTGACTCCTGGTTTCAGGGAGCTCACTCTATAGTGGGTAGGTTCCTTGTTTCTGGGCCTTTAGAAAATAGAGGAAGCATCATGGCTGAAGGGCCTAAGTCTCTTCTTTCTCCCTCTTTTATTTCACCCATGACCTCAGGCCATAGGACAGAGCTGACCAAATATAGTGTGAGGTCTCCCTTCCACAGTTATCTTCACAGACACACCCAGGAGCACTTTACTAATCTCATACACTAATCAGTCCACAAGTCAAGGCTAAGTATCACAGGAGATGGAGCCTTTCAAAGGGATTGATGTCTTTCTCAGAGGCTGGGTTAGCTTTCTCTGGAGCAGCCTGTTAGATGACAGGAGCTGCTTGTCCCCTCCTATCTCTTTGCTGACAGGCACCTCTGCCACATGGGCTCATCCACCCTGTTATGAAGCAGTGTGGCTTCCTTGTCACAGAGACAAGACCACCTGATCTTGAGTTTTCGATCTTCCAAACTGTGCACTAAATGAACTTCTTTTCTTTACAAATTATCTAGCCTCCAGTATTTTGTTTTCACACACACACACACACACACACACACACACACACACACACACACATACATGGTGGGACTGGGGGGAAGGGATGTGTTCAGCTTTTGATCTGGACACATGGCAAAAACTGTACAATGTCAATTTTCTGCAAATTGGTAATAGTTTTAAATACCTTCTTACTATGTTTCAAATCAGAATTAGGCACAAGAGTCATTTCTAAATAATTCACACATTCTGAGTGCACCCTGCAGAACTCCCTTCTAATCTCAGGGTAACTTCTAATCTCATGGCAACTTCTGATGATTCTTAACAGAATCAGCTGCTGGGTACCTGTGTTAATGGCAAATTTTACCGCAGCTTCACTAGGATGCCTACAGTAGTGAGGTGCTTTACTGCTCGTCTATGCCTGAGCATGCTCAGAACCAAATCAATTGCTTTTAAAAACTGGTTTCAGAGTTTAAAATATTAAAAATTGTAAAACCTATTCTGGGCTAAAACCAATTATAAAATACACATATACACAACACAAGAACTAACTGAACGAGCAGGTGTGTAGCAGGCAGTTAGGACAGGTTCCTGGAGTGCATGCTGGTAGGATGCTTTTCTCTGGAGTGAGGGCAGACCCTCTGAGGGCCTGCTTTTGGATACAGAGAATATATATGAGGGAGGCACCCATGTGCTTAAGCTGCAAAAAACTGGCATCCATCTTACTGGAGACTCTCCCTCTCAGGCTGTGAAGAAGCAAGCCACTGGGTGGTGAACCACCTCAAGTAGTAGCCATGTGTCAGGAAACTGAGGGGTTGTCTCCAGTCTGTGGCCTGCAAGAAACTGTGGCCCTCCAACTAGTTACCTATAAGAAACTATACTCCTTGAGCTTGCAGGAAACTGTGGCCCTCAAGCTATCTGCCTACAAGAAACTGAAGGGGTTTTTCCATTCTACAGACACCAGAAACGGAAGCCTTCAGAGCAGCTGCCTACCAGAAACTGGAGACTCATATGCTGCAGGAGAACTCAGTTTAGAATAGGTCATGGCTGTGCTCTGCCCACTCTAGCCCATGGGAATTGTAAGGGGACAAGCTCTATGGCTTTAGCTCTTAAACTTTTGTCGCGGTGTTCTTCACCAATAGATAATATTCTACCATTCACAAAAGGTGATGGAACATAACCTATAGTGGCTTGAATAGCTTCCCCGCCCCCCCCCTTCATAGACTCATAGGTTTGAATGCTTGGCCCACAGGGAATGGCACTATTAGGTGTGGCCTTTTTAGAGGGAGTGTGTCTCTGTGGGGGTGGGCTTTGAGCTCTCCTGTGCTTAAGCTTTACCCAGTATGAAATCAGAGCCTCCTCCTGCCTGCCTCCAGAGGACAGTCTCCTGGCTGTCTTCAGATTTGTAGAATTCTCAGCTCTTTCTCCAGCACCGTATCTGCCTGCATGCTGCCATGATGATAATGGACTACGCCTCTGAAACTGTCAGCCAGCTCCAATGAAATGTGTTCTCTTATAGGAGTTGCTGTGGTCATGGTGTCTCTTCACAGCAATGAAACCCTAACGAAGACATAACCTCATTCCCCTTCTTAGCCCCACCCCTTCTCTCTTTCTTAAAAGTATTGCCCTGGATTTATTTTTCTCACTCCAATGCTTCTCTGAATAAATCTGACATTTACAGAAATCTCATGAAGTAGAAGATGCTTCATGTGAAAAATAGAAATAGCATGTAACAACCAAACTTTATTAAAAAAAAAAAACAATAAAAAAATGGCCAATGGATTAATTTTTTTAGATGATGAATAACATTGACCCCTTAAAGAACACATATACAGTGATGGCTAAGTATCGTGTACAGGAGAAGTAGTGAGAAGGATTTTCCTATTGCATTTTTGACATTGCAAAGAAGGGATCACAAAATACTGTAACACTTGTGAAATAACCTATACAATGGAGTAAAGATACAAGAGAAGTGTTAACGTTTCGTCTAGGCTCCGCCCCACAGTTACCTAGCAACAGGCAGGTATACCCAACTCACTATAAAAGGGGCTGCTTGCTCCCTCCTCACTCTCTTCTCTTGCACTCTTGCTCTCTTCCCCTCTTCCACCTCAGTCCCTTCTCTCCCCATTCCTCTTCCCCCCCTCTCCACATGCTCCTCATTCCTCTCTCTCTCTCTCTCTCTCTCTCTCTCTCTCTCTCTCTCTCTCTCTCTCCATCCCTCCCTCAACTCCCCTCCTCATGCCCTAAATAAACTCTATTTCTATACTATACTTGTCATGTGTCTGGTACCTCGGGAGGCGGGGGTGGGGGGAAGGATGCCTCAGCATGAACCCTGAAAAGGCACCTCCTTTCCCCACACCATACTGTGCCTCTACCAAACATATCCCTGGCCTCTTTTTCTTTTTATAAAACACAACAAGAAGAATCCTGTAGTGGTTAATCACTTGCTTCTAAGTTAAAGTGGTTTGAAAGGGGGTTGTGTCAAGCGTGTTGGAGTATGTTTATAGTCCCAGCCCTCAGGGGACTGAGGCAGGAAGATTGCCACCTGCTGCTGTCTCAGAAATCATAAATAAATGAATAGATATATATATTAAATGACAATAAAAAGGGATTTTCAAGAAATCTGTGATAATAAATAGGACCATGTCACCTCACAACATGTTTGTGTGCACCTCCAACCCACCCCCTTATGTATGTATAGGTAAAAAGAGAAACCACTGCACAAAAGAAAACACCAGTAGCCCTTTCGTTTGGTGCCTGAAAACTCCTAATTTGCTCAGGTATAGAAGTGGGATGGTGGGATGTCAGGGGGTGTGTGTTTCCTTGTTACTGACAGTGACAGACAGCTATGGTTGGGTAGAGTTGCAGATTCCAGTAGTAAGAGACATACTTTGAGAGATACTTGGCTAAAAGCCCACCCTTCTTAAGATAGGAGCTTATGGTGTCATGAGGTGAGGCCCCAGCAGATGACTGGGAAGATGACAGAAGGGGACCTTTGGCACCTAGAGGAGCAAATCCTTGACAGAGATGGGGAGAACAGTGGGGAATAGGAAAGAATGGGAAGGATAGGGCTGTCAGGCCTCTCTGCCCATTTCTCTGAGCTGGGATAATCATCATTTAATAGTAAAAGGAGATTTCTCCAAAGGAGGTGAGCCCTGGGGGAAACAACTGTCACTTCTCAACCTAAATGGGGTAATTGCTGAGCAGTTCCCTGCTAGATTGTCCTTTTAACAAAGAAGAAGAGATGAAAGGCAAGCGTACCTCCTACTGTGTCCCAGCAGGCTCCCAGTGTCAATGCTAGCTGGGGCTACTGTCTCTTTCAGTCTTCCTGGGAAGTTTTAAATAGTGAGGGCAGAAGGCCAAGAGACAGGGATGTCTGTTGGCTGAGGTGCTTAAGGAGGGCCTGCCAGGAGCCCTGAGGTCCCACAGCAGGCCAACCTCTGTCCAGCCACGATCATAGCTGTTTTCTGACATCATCCGCAAAGCAATGCAAGCAGGAGCCTCAGAAAACAGAGACAAGGGAAGAAGAGTTCAGCATCAAGGCTAACGTTGGGGATCGGTGGTCATGGAGCAGTCTGTACAGTATCCCCAGCATCCTCTGTACAACCAGGATTGCCCTGAAACCCAAAAGTTGAGCTATTTGCCCCCCCCTTTTTTTTGTTTTTCTTTTTTTGTTTGTTTGTTTTGAGACAGGGTTTCTCTGTGTAGCCCTGGGTGTCCTGGAACTCACTCTGTAGACCAGGCTGGCCTCGAACTCAGAAATCCGCTTGCCTCTGCCTCTGCCTCCCAAGTGCTGGGATTAAAGGCGTGTGCCACCACTGCCCGGCTATTTGTCCCCTTTTATCCTCAACCCTAGGTTGGATCTCAGATCTTTCTTTTAGGGTTCTCATGACTCCCCCTGACTTCTGTTCAAAAAACCACTTTCTTAAACACTCCTCACTTCAGTGAAACCAAAAATCATGTCTGCTTTGCCCTCAGAGATGAGGGTACCCCACAAAGCCGAGTGAGGTGCCTGATGCACAAAAGATTACTCTAGGACCTAGGAACAGGAGTTGAGAAAGAGTTGCGCATGCCTTTCTGTTATCTGGACTGCTTAAGCTCAGAGATTCCCAGGAGATTTCTGTGTGAAAGATTCAGCACCCAGATCCTCAGATCTCCGAGGAAGATGGACCCAGGAAAGACAGAGGATGGCTTACTACCCCATGAGTGAGTAGCTCTTTTTTTTTTTTTTTTTTTTTTTTTTTTTTGTAATTGGAGACTGGAGTTTAAGAAATAAGTAAATTAAAAAATGACACTTCAAAAGACCATCAAAGATAGAGTTATCACTATGGCATACAAATGAAGACATAGAAACATATGCGTATACACACATATACCTGAACTTACATAGCTGCCTAATTCTAAAATGTTCTTTTGATTGGTTTTAATATCACAGTGCCCCTTCATTATTTAATAAGTAAAAGCTTTGAATTGTACTCATATTTGCATAAAAGTCATGATTTTTATCAATTCAAAAATTAAATTTTATTGGGTTTGGCACATCCACTTGAATGCCTGCACTCATTCATTTGATGCAGTCTTCTTTGCCATAGAAGCATGTGTGCACATGTGTGTAGACATGTTCTACATGACCTCGAACAACAAATAAATACTTTTCTAGTTGTGTGTGTGTGTGTGTGTGTGTGTGTGTGTGTGTGTATGTGTGAGAGAGAGAATGATGTATTTAATGGTTATAGTGTTTCATTATTTGGCGCTCACACAGCAATAAATTTTTCTCTATGTATGGCACCAGAAAAGACTTGGTTTCCCAGAAGGCCATTGGGTGATTTCTGTTAGAGAGATGGTTGCATTGAAAGAACTGGAGACAGGACCTCAAAGCAGTAGCTCTGAGAATGTCCTTGCTGGGGCCCAGGGGTACAAGGAGAACGATCTGGTTTCTTATTGTCACCTACACAAGCACCACTCCCAGTGGGGAGCAGGTGGGTATGAGTGTGACAGAAAACAAGAGGAGGCACCTGGATATCTCTGGACTGGACCAACAGGACTGACCAGCACAGTCAGCTCCAAGTCCTCTACCCTAACCCTGTAAACGCAGCTAGCAGCTCCGTGATGCCCTATTTCTTGGGACCCCTTCCTCCTGCAGTATAAGAACTGTTCTTTTTCTGTCTCTGTCTGTATGTCTCTCTCTCTCTCTCTCTCTCTCTCTCTCTCTCTCTCTCTCTCTCTCATCAAGAATTTATAATAAAATTCTCTAAACTCTTCCTCTCTTGTCCATGAATCTCATCCTTCTGATATGTTGTTTTGTTTTGTTTTTGTTTGAGAAAAGAGCCTGAAAGCTCCCATAGGGCTAAACTCTCCAAAAGCTGAGACAGGCTCCCTCATTCTGGTCTCATAAATATTCCAGTATTAAATCTATGTATTCCTCAGAGCGAAAAGTGGCAGAGGACCCAGCCAGTCACTTGACTTGTCTGAAACCAAGTTTGACATCAAATTTGTTAGAAATCCAGGTTCCTTGGAACAACAGCCTTGGAGACCGGACTGAGACTGTCCTGAGAGTTCAAGCTTTCATTAGATTGGCAGTAAGAGAAAACTTAAAACCTAAGGTTTTTGTCCCATAATATTTTTCTATATATTGACAGTATTAATAAAATAGGCCATATGTATCACTTCTTAAGCTAATAGAGCCTTTTGAAACGTGCCTCATAAAGATAAGACATAAATTAAGTGTAACTGATGTGCACCAAAAATAGGGGAGTCTAATCATGCTATTAAGCATTGTATGAGTCAGAGGTCCCCAGAAAAGCAAAAACAAGCGGATACAAAGGTTGTGTGAGAGGGCAGTTATTATTGGATTGGGATTGTTTGAATAAGAATGGTCCCCATAGGCTCTTAGAGTTGAATGTGTGATCATTAGGAAGTGGTACTACTCCAGAGGGATTAGGGATGTGTCATTGTTGGAGTAGGTGTAGACTTATTGGAGGAAGGGCTTTCAAAATCTCAAGCCAGGCCCAGTGGCTCTCTCTTCCTGATGCTTACAGACCCAGGTGTAGAACTTTTAGGTTACTTCTCTAGTACCTTGTCTACCTGAATGCCACATTGCTTCGTGCCACGATGAAAATGGACTAAACCTCTGAAACTGTAAACCAGCCCTGATTAAATGTTTAATAGAAGTTTCTAGGGTCGTGGTGTCTTTTTATAGCAATAAAACATTGGCTAAGACAGGACTGTAAGTTCTGTGATCACAGAGGCTAAGAAGGTTCCAGAAACCAGAGACTTAGGAAATCCAGTAATAAAAAATCAGTATTAGCTTTAAATCCTGAGTATCAGGTGCACCAACAGTCTGAGGCTCAAGTTGTAGGCTGGGGTTGAGGTGTGGCCAATGTAAATTCTGAAGTCCCAAGGACCAGGACTTCCCATATCTGAGATTAATGTCCTAGCTTTGGGAAGAGGGAGGGGAAGAGGGGATGGAGACAGAGATAGAATAGGAGGAGATAGAGGGAAGAGAGGAGAAAGGAGAAGAGAGATGAGAGGTGGAGAGCAAACCTACCTTTCTCCTGCTTTTAGGTTCTATTTGTAGGTGGTGGCAGGGCTGGTGACCCTGGGTACTATAAAAAAGTAGGTTGAACAGGTCATGAGGAGCAAGCTAGTAAGCAGTGTTCTTCCATGGCTCCTGCTTCAGTACCTGCCTCCAGGTTCCTGCCTTGAGCTCCTGTTCCGACTTCCTGGATGATGCATTGTAAGCCAGATAAGCCCTTCCCTTCCTGGGTTGCTTCTGACCAGGGTTATTTATCACAGCAACAGAGACCTAATGAGGGCAGATGCCTCCTGACGTGGTTAAAGGTGAGTCTTTTGTACACAGTTTACAGACTGGACTACAGTCATCTGCTGATACTCCTCTGTCTCCGATCAGTTTGCCTGGAGTCCTTTTCTTTCCCCCGCGTAGACATGGGGACCGGTGAGGAGACTCTGGGCTTTGGCAGCTTTTGTGGCTTCTTAGGAATAGTGGCAACAGCAGCAGGTGGCGCCCTCTAGTGTTAGAGATCTTATGTTGCCTTTGGATGTTACCCATTTGTTTGGGCCGTAAGAATTCTGGATTCCTTAAGTCTCGACAGCAGGAGGAATCACAGCATCTAGGCAGGACTGGATATCAAGATTTCTCCTTGAGAGTGACTATTATTACAGCTCCTTAACCTGGGGTGTCTGAGGCCATTGCCCCCAAAGGCTTGGCAGTGTTCTATAACTGTCCCAGCCACCGGGCCTGAAACGTCTCTTATCTGGTGTTACACAGCCGCCTAGGCTTCTTCAGCCTCAGTTCTGTGTCCTCTGCTTCCACTTTCTCCCTTGTTCCTGCCTTCACCATTTTCTCAAACTGTTCAGCCGCCTCTTCTTCAGCTTCCGGTCATCCTCACTTCTTTTACAGCGTGGCCCTCCCTCTGACTGCTACTTCCAACCCCACTCTGCTGCCCCTAGTAAACTACGAATAGGTGACTGAATGAATAAGTACCACTTCTAATTCATTCATTCAACCCATTAGGCTTGTGACACTCTGGTTTTGTTTTGTTTTGTTTGGGTTTTTTTGTTTTGTTTTGTTTTGTTTTGTTTTTTTGTTTTGCCAGCACTGTCAGCTTTTTTTTAAGTAAAGTAAAATAAAATAAAAGGGATCCTTCTTCAATTAGCGATGCAGGGAGATATTTCTGGTTCCATCTCTTAAGTCAAAGAGAGCTACTGGCATCTGGTGCTCAGAGGCTGGAGGTGGGCTAGGGTGGGGCTGCTGAGCATCCTGCAAGGGCCAGGTCTCAGCTGACCATCAGGACACAAGCTCAGGAGTACAGAGCCTGAAGGGGCTACCCTCAGGAGTCAGCCCAGGAGGGGCCCAGAGCTACATGGCTTGCAGCAAACAGAGAGATGTGCTCACGGCTCAAGCCAAGATTTAAACCCTGGAACGGATGAGAATCATGTAGAGAAAATGGGTCAGGTACTTTCTTATTTGCTGGGACAGAACACCCAATGGAAGCAACTTAAGGGAAGACTGTGTTCTGGCTCACAGTGTAAGGGAACTAGAGAGATGGCCCTGAGATTAAGAGCATTTGTTGCTCTCTCAGAGAGGACCTGGGTTCTGTTCTCAGCACCCACATGATGGTTCATAACCAACTATAACTCCCATTCCAGGAGATCCAATGCTCTCTCTAACTAATCTGAGCACCAGCTACATGGTACACACACATGCATGCAAGACACTTATACATGTGGAATAAAATAAAGAAATCTAAAAACTCTTTTAAAAAAAAATAGGATACTGTTTTTCACAGTGGGTAAGGTATGGTAGAGTTCACTGAGGGGGTTCCTAATGGGGTCACATAAGGAAGGAAACCTGTGAAGGGATAAGAATGAAACTCTGGTGCACACTGACCACCAATGTGGATCAGATGTCATATGAGTCTGAAGTAATTAATCATTCTGGGGAATCTGGGTAAAATCTGCCCCTACAGATAGCAAGGCCACCAGGTCATTACCAAAATCAACTCTCAGCTTTCTGGATGGGATGCAGGTGTCTGATTTTTATCTCCCCCACTGAGGAGACACCCCTTCGTGATTAACATTTATGGTTCTCTGAGTGCTTCTCTGTGAGTACAAAGACCACTGTGCCCACAACAGTTCATGACAACAGGGTATGGGTCCAGAAACCACTCAGGGATGGGGAGCAGAAACTGGAGGATTCCAGCGCTCGTTTTCCTATCTTACTTTGTATTAATTTGGAGATCTAGTCCGTAGAACAATGCGAACTACATTCAGGGCGGCTTTTTACCCTCAGTGGGTCCTTCTGGAGATGTCCTCACAGACATGCTCAGAGGTATTCCTTATTAATACCCCAGGCTTTACTTAATACAAACAAGTTGTCAATCAAAAATAACATTTTAGAGTTTTTTTTTAATTAAGTTTAAAATAAAAAGGTTTTAGATATTATAAGAGCAGAAAAATTGGCCCCAAGTAAGGCAATATCTGGGGTTCCTATTAAGAACGTGTCAATTAGTTGAGAGATGTGTCCAGACCATTTGGACTGGAACGGAAACAGCAACAGGACAGCTTTGCTTCAGGCCACAGATGCATGTTTGTAGGCATTTAATGCAAGCAACAACACAGGCTTACCCTAATGACTAGTAGATCTGTGCTTGGCAGCCTTCGGATAGAGTCACTTCCCAGTATGATGAAATAGATGTTGCACATGGAAAGGGAGAGGAGGAAAAGCAGGAAAGGCTGGAGGCCCAGGAGGAAGGCTTGGGTTTTCTCATAGACCCGTCACAGCCTCTTTTGTCCAGCAGATCCAGGAACACTGGCCTTCACCCGGACCCCTCCTGCTAGCCTGCTCACTCTGCACCGTACAATCATTCATTGGCAAGCTCTTCTGTGCCTTCCATCCACCGTGCTATCTTGTAGACATTAGTCCATTCTTGCCAGCACCTTTCACATGTCCAGGAACAATGACGAGGTCTGAAGTTTGTGGATCAGGCCCCAGTTAGGGCTTTACCTGGAGTGTCTCAAGTAGACCCCACACAGCCCTGTGAGGCATGTGCAGTTCTGATTCTCAGTTTGCAATGATGGAAGCTGACACTACTGTTGTAGACACTGCTACAACCCCTGACACATGTTCTCTTTTCCTTTTTGTATGTCAGCACAGGACAGGTTCTGCTGTGCTAGCATGCTCATGGGCTGGTGAAGTATGAGTTTCTTTTGAGCCCACACCTCAGTCCATAGCCAGACTGGTTGACTATGTATTGGCTTTGTGGTTCTGTTCAGACCCCAGGTCTCTAGCTTTGGCAGTCTCTCCCTGTAGTGGCCCAACTCTGGCTAGTGAGATCTAAGGGACTCAGCCATCACTCCAGGAAGATACTTTCCTTCCCTGATACTTGCATCGTCTTTCTTCCTCTTTCACTTCAAGTGAGGAGAAGCTGAGAACTGGGGAGGGGATTTGTCTGGAACAGGAAATGTGTGGCTGGAGCATCACAATATGGAGCTCAAGCACCCTTGCTTTGGGCCGGGATCCCCCAAAATCCCTTTGGGTATGGTGCCGGGGTATCATATAACCAGAGGAAGCCAGTCTAGAGCAGCAGTGTGGTTGAGCCCTGTTCAACCCTGGAAATCTCATCTTGAGAGTAGTTGGAGTGAGGAACACTCCATCCCTTACCTGGGGCCTGTAAGTCATGTAACACCCCTGCCTCAACCTTTGTCCCCACCAGAGGAGGTCACGTAGCTGAAGCCAGGTTAAACTTCTCTCTCCTTATCAGGTCACTGTCCAGCAAGCACCTGGATTCCTCTTCATGCAAATAAGCCATTCCAGCCCCTTAGCCCCAGCCAATGAAGTTCGCTCACCCCAAAAGCCTCTACCCACTCCTCAGATGTTTAAATAGCCTTTGCTTTCCCCAATTAAGTGAGCTGCTCAATGAAGCCTGCCTCCCCAGAAGTCTGTTTCTCACTGCATTGCCTGAGGTCTCCATCACCCCAGGCTGTTCTTGCTTCCTGCTTCCTGCTTCCTGCTTCCTCCCCTCAGGATTCAGGAAGGGTAGGGGAAGTGGAGCTCAAATGGCAATTGGGGAACAAAGTGGAGGAAATTTCTAAAAAAAGGTTGTAGTGGTTTGAATATGCTTGGCCCAGGAAGTGGCACTATTAGGAGGTACAGCCTTGTTGAAGTGGGTGTGGTCTTGCTGGAGGAAATGTGTCACAGAGGGGTTGGCAAGGAGACCCTCCCCCTAACCATGTGGGAGCCAGTCTTCTCCTAGTGGCCTTCAGATGAAGATACAGAACTCTCAGTTCCTTGCAAACCATACCTGCCTGGACGCTGCATGCTCCCACCTTGATGATAATGGATTAAATCTCTGAACCTGTAAGTCAGCCCCAATTAAATGTTGTCCTTATAAGACTTGCCTTGGCCATGGTGTCTGTTCACAGCAGTAAAACCCTAAGACAGAAGTTGGTATCAGAAGTGGGGTATGTGCTGTGATAGGCTTGACCATGTTTTTATTTGGAGGAATGTGGATTTTGAGACTTTGAGTTTGGAAAACAGTGGAATGCTTTGAGTAGGAGCTTAATGAGCCATCCTAGTAGAACTATGAAAAGCTTTGTTGCTGAATTATTTGAACTGTGCAGACCTGGCTTAGGAGGTTTCCAGTGGAGAATTTCATTATGTGGCCCTTCTATTCTTGACTCTAAAGCAAGAGTCATATGGCTGAAACTGCCAAGTTCTGCTGCTTGCTGGGGCTGGAACATGCATCCCCTCCCCCACTCTACCTTCTGTTTTTCAGCTCCCTCACTGCCTAAGCTTGGCTGTCCTGGAACTTGCTCTGTAGATTTACCTTGAACTCAGAGATCTGCATGGCTGTGTCTCCTGAATGCTGGAGTTAAAGGTGTGTACCACCATGGCTGGACTTAAGTTTTTCACCTAGAATTTGCTATGTTCCAGGCTGGTCTCCCGAGGTTAAATACCTGTACTACCTTGCCTGGGCCTAAGCTTTTCATGGCCACTATGCCTCAAGATCAGGATCAAAAGCATGCCCTCCATTTCTGGTTTGTAGACTCTCACCACTATTGGAAACGACCTTTAATTTTCACCCAGAGTAATAATTACACTCTTGTTTATATGTTTTTACGGTGTTGGTGATGGAATCAGGTGGGCTCTCATGCTAGACAGTCACTGTCCCACTGAGCTGTATATTCCAGCCCTGTTTTTCTTGGGAGAATGTCCCTTTTGAATAATAAGGTATAAAAAGGTAAGAATTAAAGAATTAGAACTTTTTTTTTTTACTTATTCATTTTACATCCCACTCACTAGCCCCTCCCACTTATCCCCTCCCACATCCCTCCCTCTAATTCCCTCTCCTTCTCCTCTGAGCAGTGGGGGTCCCCCAGGTTATCTCCCCTTCCTGACAGTCAAGTCTCTGTGGGGCCAGGTGCAATCTCCACATCTTCCTGAAACTAAATGATTGGGCAAATTTGAGGTTAATTTTTATTCCATAGAAGTAAATTATTGCTTTTTAGAGTTGGTTTCATTTGGTGGTTGCCAAACTTTGGTCTGTAAAACTTTTATATATAAAATCATACCTAGAATTCTAACTGGACAGGGTATTTATTGGTTAAAATAAGCTCCTCTAAGCTCAAATATATGCTCAATGTTAGCCATGTGGCTGTTGGAAAACCCATTTGAGCTGCAGACCAAACCAAGGTAGTGTGGTGGGTAGTGTGGTGGGTAGTGTGGTGGGTAGTGTGGTGGGTAGTGTGGTGGGTAGTGTGGTGGGTAGTGTGGTGGATAGTGTGGTAGGTAGTGTGGTGGGTAGTATGGTGGCTTTCTGTCATGCTTGTGGCACAGTTGCCACAGCTATGTCCATCTTCATAGCTGCATGCTCACTAGTCACCAACTGTGTCCACTTTGCCTGAATTGCAGAGTATTGAGACTATCTTGCTCGTTGAAGATGGCATGCAACTGATAAAAGATTTTTAAAAAAATCTACCTTGCAATCCAAATATACTGTTAACATACATGTCAGAAACAAAACAAAGTTCCTTAATATCTCCTTGGATTTGCACAGCAGTGACTCAATGCTGTGAGTGGGAGGTTGGTTGTTCTCCTTGCTTCCTCTTCTGGAGTAAACAGGTTGGGCATGAGGCTACCTTCTTGTAGGGTGTTCTTCCCAGGCCCCAACTCCAGCCCCTTCGGCTCCCTGAAAGTATACGCACAGAACTAAGGCCTCCTATAAAATGGGAGTGGATTCTCTGTGTGTCTGTCTCTGTCTCTCTCTGTATGCGTGTGTCTGTGTGTCATCCTCCTGGTAGGTGAGACTAAACAATGCAAACCAGACTGGAGATTACAGGGGCTGAGACCTAAAACCTGGTATAGTCTAACAAGTCTTAAAATAATGGTCTGACAAGTGACATTCATGGTGACTTGAGAGACTGGGACCCTTCGGCAGATGCTTTAATGAATTAATCATTTCCCAAATAATGTTTCAAACTGATAAATGGATACAAGAAAAATCCAAGCTGGGTTTCTACTTAAGAGAAGACAGGAAGTCAGTGTCTGTGGTTTCAGGTCGTGCATGACAAATGATGTCTGGCTTCTCAGTGGTCTGCTCTGAGGAAAAGTGTCCAAGATGAAGACCTTGAGACCAGATTTTCACTTGCTTCAATGAAAACAATATCTCACACATTAGAGACATTTTCTAAAATGCAAAACAATGCCATTCTAATTTTAGGGGGTGTTTGTCTGCTAAGTGTGCTCTGACAAGTGCTGGGTTTACCAATTTCTTTAACTACACTCGTGTAGTTTTGCTCAGTTTTTTACATGATCACAACCTCTTGGGGTCTTTAAGGAGGGTCTACATTTCAAAGCCCACCCACCCCAGGTCTATACTGGGAGCAAGTGACTTGCTAAGGAAAGTCACTTCACTTCTCACAAGAGTAACCCCAAAAGATCCTTGGAGAAGTACTTTCATGCCTAGGTGTCCGGTCACCACCATGTCAGTGTGTGGAGGTGACCAGAAGAGAAGCTTGGTGGCAGCTTCACGTTCAATTTGCACGTGTACACTACAAAAACCAAGTAGTGAAAAGCTGCCAATCCTAGCATTTGGGAGGTGGAGGCAGGAGATATCAGGGCTAGCCTCAGCTACATAGCAAGCCTGAGGTCCAAGAAAAAAAAAAAGCAGTTCTGCTCTAACATACCCTTAAAGGGCAGTTTAATAAGGCTAGTATTGATTCCTTTAACACTGGAAACTGGGTTGGGGCTGTAGCTCAGCGGGAGAGCACTGGCCCAGCCTGAGACACCCTGGGTTCCATGATAAATAGGAGGAGTGCATTCTGCTTCCTGCCAAATGCCTGGTGTACAGGAGACTGCTCTAGAAGGGCAGTGCTGGGCAGGGACAGGCTGTATCCCTGAGCTCATAGAGTCAACCACCTCCTAAGTTGGGCCTTTTCGACTTAGCATCTAACATTATTAGTGGGAACCCAGAAAATGAGTCCACACACCTAGTTTTTAATCCAGATTCCTTTTAATTGAGCAATTACTTTTAAATTGAAAGTACATTTTTATCATACAATATATTCTGATCATGGTTTCTCCTCCCACTTCTCCCAGATTCCCCCTGATGTGTTTATAAAAAAATAAAGAAATAAAAAGAATATGTTCTGTAGGTATGTGGAGAGGTATGGGGGAAGGGGATGTCTCAGCAAGCTCATGCAGAGGCATCTCTTCCCCCTGAGGGACCAGTCACACACTAGTATAGTATAGGATAGTATAATATAGAGTTTATTGAGGGTATAGGGAGGGGAGCCAGGAGGATAGTAGAGGCAGAGAGAGAGAGAGAGAGAGAGAGAGAGAGAGAGAGAGAGAGAGGACAGAGAGAGAGAGAGAAGACAGAGAGAAAGAGAGAGAGAAGACAGAGAGAGAGAGAAGAGGGAAGAGGAAGGGTAAGGGGAGGGGAGAGGGGAGAGGTGGAGGGGGAGGGGGGAGAGGGGAGGGGAGGGGAGAAGAGAAGAAAAGTAGAGTAGAGGTCAGCAATGACCACGTGGAGAGAGGGGGAAGAGAAGGGGGAGGGGACAGAGAAGCTAGAGGCAAGGGATCAAGAGATTAAGAGAGAGGAAGGGGCAAGCAGCCCCTTTTATAGTGGGCCAGGCCTACCTGGCTGTTGCCAGGTAACTGTGGAGGTGGAGTTTAGACAGAATGCTAACACCCCCACCTACACAACTCAAAGCCTTCTTTTTCCTTAGTAAAAACAAAAACAAAAACAAAAACCAAAAACCAAAAACCAAAACAAAAAAATCCAAGGCAATAAATGATGAAACCGAACCAGAACACACACACACACACACACACACACACACACACACACACACACACACACACAAACACACACACACACAAAAAAAGAGAAACATACACCTGCTCTCTCTCTCACATCCCATACACACAAAACTGGAAACCATAATACACAAGCAAAAGACCTGCAAAGCTATTTAAAAAAAAGAAAAAAACTCTCTCAAAATACCAATGAGTTTATTATTTTGGCCAAATAGAGCAGTACAAGATAAAAGCAAAACAACAAAATCCTCCCCAAATACCAATGAATTTGTGTTGGCCATCTACTGCTGGGCATGGAGCCTACCCATCCTTAAGTGTGGTTAGTATATCCAGTGAGACTCCACAGGAGAACGGGAAATGCAATGGCTCCCTTAGGGTGAGAACTAGGGTTCCTGTTGCCTAAAGCTGGTTGATGAGACCAGCTGGTGGATAAGCTATGCAGATTCTGTGTAGCCTGTGTGTGTGTGTGTGTGTGTGTGTGTGTGTGTGTGTGTGTGTTTTCTCCTGAGATCTTTGCTGTTTTGGGAAGCCAAAGCTATACCTATACCCCAAATGCAGCTGACTGCAGCTGACTGCCATCCTGGC